>NW_026885976.1:0-7221 GCF_032173495.1 Musca vetustissima
CTACCGATTGAGCTGGGCTCGATATGGCCGACATCATACCACCACCTTGACGCGTGGTGGTCAGCGCGCAGGTTGTCATTGTTGTTACCGCTGTTGTCGTAGTTGCCGTCGAGGTAGTATCGGTACCAGTAGCTGTCGTCGTAACCGTAGACATTATGGAGCAATTAGGGCCTCTATCCTCAGATTCATACGATTTCGACCTTGTATTCACCATTTAAACCTAGCTAGTATTTAACCACACTACCTCTGTAAACTTTTTACTATCTTCCTTCTCTCTTCTATCTTAAGATTGTATCTCGATTGACAACTAAACTTTAAATATAATAATTTCTTCACTGATTTTCTTTATTTTTCTTCTAGGTAAATTATACGGAATGCCGAAACAATTATCTATAGGGATTCGAAAACGTAGATCTTTCACAGGTGGGTAAAAATAAACCAATCAACATCATAACTACAATGAGCTAAAATATTTACTCAATCTCCAATTCATAAACATTTCTTTTTTTCAGATTGCTCGTTGCCTTAAAATGAACAAAAACAGGGATCAGCTTGCTACCTAACAGACACTTACTCAAGGACACTGGATTACACATATCAAATGCGCACCTATCCAGGACTCCCAAGTTTGGACATGCATCATTTATATTGCCTTAGACGGACGGACAGGTAAGCAAACCAATTTGGTCTATTTAAATTAAATACCGAAACTAATGCTGGTTGTTTCCTCTTTTCAGACTCGTCGCTACCGATCTACTGATGTAAACACAGCCTAATAAACCGTGACTTACGAATCTTCCAATCGGAAACAACCTCACCACCTTCCCAACCCCATCCTACCCCCGTCAGGGCGGATACCTTGCCCAACAGCGCGACTTACGATAAATCTAATGCCGTGACTAAGGTGTCCGACCCTACAGACGTAGGACAGCGTAAGGAGAAGCAAACAAAAATATGAAGTTGGACACCTGATTTCTCAGGCCCCATGTTGCGGGCGCCATTTTTTGTCCTGTCCTATGGACCTTTATCGTCTGGAGTAGGAACTAATCTACTGACGGCGTTGGCTGGCTGACAGCTTGCTCCGGCAACAGCTCAGTCTTTGGGGCCGCAGTTCTTGTCAATAGATTAGACCTCGATAAAGTGGACAAAAAAAAAAAAAACAAAACATCTATAGCCAGCGGGAGGACAAACAAAAGATAGCAACAGCAAATAGCATGACAGTAAAATAGGTTCTTGTCCGTCTGAAATCAATTGGTTTATTGGGCACTTTTCTATGGTATTAGGTGCCAGGAGAGATCCCACCCCACCATGGTATTCCTATTCTCCATTTTTTATCAGGGAATACCCCATACTTTCCCCACCTGTTTTCAATCTACGTTTTCTTACCCATTCTTAGTTTAGTTGTCCATATCACAAGACTTTTTGTTTAATTTTTAAAGCCAAAACGTTATAATATTTTTATTCATTAAAAGCCTTTCATTGGGTTTCGAATTTACATTGAGGTAGCCAATAGTTCATGGGGTTTTTGTAATTCATTTCAAATATCATCGAATATACAGTTTAGTTAAAAAAAATCAAACCAAAAAAAAATCAATCAAAATTTATATCAAATAGAATATTAGGTAGTCGACAATGTGCACGCCAAACATTTACTCCTCTTCTTCTTCTTTCTTTTCAGGACTTTCTAAGGGCTTGGACGCTGAAGGTGGCTTTTGTGTTGGATGCTGGATTCTCCCAATATGTAATGCAAGTAGGTAAGTTATGTTTATAGTATTAGCGTATAATTATATTCCGAATTATTATATATTAAATTTTCTTTTTTATTATTCTTTATTATAGCCTAAGGACAAACAAAGGAAGTGGTCGCCTATAAAAACCAACGACAAACGCTAGGACAACAACGGAGGATGGTCACCTAACCCAGAGTTGAGCTCAATTCGGAGTCCTAACCACCTGCACCTCAACGACAAGGTAAGTACAATTTAATATTATTTCACCTTTGTTTACCCTTTTTTATCCTTTTAATGCTTCTTCTTTCTTTACATGGAAACAAAATCAACCCGGAATTTAACTATCTGCTGGTCGTCCGTCTGTCTGTCCGGAGTTTCAGTGTCTTAGGTCTATTGGGTGAATATACCAGCGCATGCCGGATTGGCTATGCGTTAAATCAGCGCCTCCCTCGTTGGACTTGGACGGCGCAGTGTGTGACTCCCTTTGGATTTATGTAGATTTAGTTGTCGTAGTGATACTTCGTTTTATTTCAAATATTTGCATCTATTTGTTTGTTCAATATTTTTAAGTTTTGTATGTTTTTCTTTGTATTTAAAAAAAAATGCATAGATGTTTTTTTTTTTCTTCCTTTTTTTTATATATATATATGTATCGATCAATAAAAATGTCGATTTTCAAATTTAAATTTGACTTCTTGCTGTTCGGGGAGATCACACGTCCAGTCTTCTTCGCAGGTGTATTAATTTTCTTTTATCCCCCTTTATGACGTTTGCCAACTGTTATACACAACAGCAGTTTTGTGCGTGCTATCAATTTTTCTTCTTCTTCTTCTTTTAAATTTAACCCTACAAGGCGCACACCACAAGCTAAGGCGTGGATTTTTTAAACAATATTTTTTCCAAAGACCCAACAGCAGCTAAGGCGTGGATTTTTTAAACAATATTTTTTCCAAAGACCCAACAGCAGCTAAGGCGTGGATTTTTTAAACAATATTTTTTCCAAAGACCCAACAGCAGCTAAGGCGTGGATTTTTTAAACAATATTTTTTCCAAAGACCCAACAGCAGCTAAGGCGTGGATTTTTTAAACAATATTTTTTCCAAAGACCCAACAGCAGCTAAGGCGTGGATTTTTTAAACAATATTTTTTCCAAAGACCCAACAGCAGCTAAGGCGTGGATTTTTTAAACAATATTTTTTCCAAAGACCCAACAGCAGCTAAGGCGTGGATTTTTTAAACAATATTTTTTCCAAAGACCCAACAGCAGCTAAGGCGTGGATTTTTTAAACAATATTTTTTCCAAAGACCCAACAGCAGCTAAGGCGTGGATTTTTTAAAGAATATTTTTTCCAAAGACCCAACAGCAGCAAAGGCGTGGATTTTTTTAAATAATATTTTTTCCAAAGACCCAACAGCAGCTAAGGAGTGGATTTTTTAAATAATATCTTTTCCGAAGGCCCAACAGCAGCTAAGGAGTGGATTTTTTAAAGAATATTTTTTCCAAAGAATATTTTTTCCAAAGACCCAACAGCAGCTAAAGCGTAGATTTTTTAAAGAATATTTTTTCACCAAATGCGAAGGCGTGGATTTTTTAAAGAATATTTTTTCCAAAGACCCAACAGCAGCTAAGGCGTGGATTTTTTAAAGAATATTTTTTCCAAAGAACAGCTAAGGCGTGGATTTTTTAAAGAATATTTTTTCCAAAGAACAGCTAAGGCGTGGATTTTTTAAAGAATATTTTTTCCAAAGAACAGCCAGCTAAGGCGTGGATTTTTTAAAGAATATTTTTTCCAAAGAACAGCTAAGGCGTGGATTTTTTAAAGAATATTTTTTCCAAAGAACAGCTAAGGCGTGGATTTTTTAAAGAATATTTTTTCCAAAGAACAGCTAAGGCGTGGATTTTTTAAAGAATATTTTTTCCAAAGACCCAACAGCAGCTAAGGCGTGGATTTTTTAAACAATATTTTTTCCAAAGACCCAACAGCAGCTAAGGCGTGGATTTTTTAAACAATATTTTTTCCAAAGACCCAACAGCAGCTAAGGCGTGGATTTTTTAAACAATATTTTTTCCAAAGACCCAACAGCAGCTAAGGCGTGGATTTTTTAAACAATATTTTTTCCAAAGACCCACAGTGCCCTTTACATATCCCTTAAAAATACTCCCTTGAACTCCACTGAACCTATGCTCGACTATGAAAGACTCCCTTCAGCTCGTCTAAAAAAGACTTCATTCAGCTTGTCGACGAAAGATTTTCCTCAGATCATCGATGAAAGACTTCCTTCTGCTCGTCTATGAAAGATCCCTTCAACTCGTCTAGGAACGACTCCCTTCAGCTCGTCTAGGAACGACTCCCTTCAGCTCGTCTATGAAAGACTCCCTTCAGTTCGTCTATAGAAGACGTCATTCATCTCATCTATGAAAGACTCCCTTCAGCTTGTGTATGAAAGTCTGGTCTGTCTATAGAAAATGCTCTTTAGCTCATTTGTAAATCTCCCTTCAGCTCATCTTTACATGTTGTTTACACTTAAACTTAAGTATTTTAATTTATGCTCCGTTTTGAATTTTTAACGGACTATCGTGTACAACCTTGTGATATTCATCACAAAGTCGTACTGTCATTTTATGAGTGACATTTGTTTAAGCGCCACTTTGCAACACCACCGCTTGCGTTGTTTGCTATTCTTCTTCTTGTTTTCTCTTGGATTACATCCAACATCGAGATCTAGCAGCAATACTAAAGGTAATAATATTGTTTACGACAATATTCCATATAAATAAAAATCTCCAATACTACTATTGGACGAATTACTAATACCAACGGTGCACAGTGGGAAAAAATACCGATCTAGCGCGCAGAAAATCAAAAAATGAAGTTGAAGGAAACTTTAAAACATTAATGCAGTTTTAAAGTAGAGTGTTGAGAGTACTTAAGTCCGTATAAAATAATCCGAATTAATAAGCTAGAACGGAATAACGGTACATTTAAAACAGAAATTTTTTCCAATGTTAAAAATGGCATTTTTTAGCTATAAAATTGCGATGGTCGTGTTCATTCTGTGAATATATTATTATAAAATTTTGTCCATTTTTGATATATAGTATTGGTATTTAATTAAATGGTATAGTTATATAACCCATAAGTTATTTTAATTTAGGTGTTTCGGGCTAAATATATGTAAGGCCCGTTTTTTTTAATTCCTTCAATTAAAATAGGGGTTTAGTATGGAGTGCAGTCGAGTTCAGCTTTGATTTTTGTTTTATTTTTCTTGTGTGTCTGTCTAGAACATCATACTAAATTTTTTCCTGCGACTTCCTGCGATTCTCGGATTTATGACAATTTTTTGAAAAAATGCCAATTTTGTGTAGGAAGCTTTTTTAAGGTTTTGTTCAAATAAAATTAAAAATTTGTGAATTTTTTTGATATAATTCATCAAATATGACTTGGAATAGATCACAGCATAGCAGATAAGAAAAAAAACAAGTTCAAAATGTCCATCCTAAGGTTCAAGAGTACTGGGTGTGAGTATGAAAATGAGGGATTTAAGTAAGCTGCTCCAAACGTTGATTTTAAACTCATGCACTGAATATACATTTATTCCAAATGTCTTTCTAAATGAAAATTAAAATTACAACGAAATCGGTTGTAAGAGTCTTTTAAAATACCGCAGGTAAAGGGTCCACTTTATGAACCATGGAAAAATATCATTGGTGTAACATTCATATATACACTGTTTTACCTATATTTATGATTTTCGTGGAGGTGGAGTTTATGGACTTTTATTATACCTGTTATGGGGTTTCCAATGACTGACATGACTTCGGATGACTTTATGACTTTGTCATGCGAATTTCGTTAGGGTCGGATACAGGTATCAGTTACGAATGAATGCAAAAATACATATTATTTATAGATTTTTCTACCTATGAATGAAAAATCCGCATTTAACAAATGTTCATTCATAGATTTTTCTCATTCAATAAGTGTCAAAGAACGGGATTATACAAGTTATAAACAAGTGAATAGCGATTTATTTTAGTTCTTAAACAAGTGAAGTGGAAAAATGTCAATTTTGTACAGAGAGCTCTTTGAAGTTTGGATAAAATCTAAACATGGTTTTGATGTAAAAGAATATATATTAAATAGACTTACTGAGGAAATATTTATTCTTTTCGTGGAATTATATTCTTGGTTCTATATGCCTTCAAGCATACACAAAATATTAGTGCATGGAGCTGATATAATCAAATGTGCAGCTTTGCCCATAGGAATGTTGTCTGAAGAAGCCATGGAATCCAGAAATAAGGACTTTCGGAACTACAGGGAACTGTACACCAGAAAAATTAGTCGTGAGGAAACAATGAGGGATCTTTTTAATAGGTTGCTATTTTCTTCTGATCCAAAAATATCATGTTTGTCTCGTAGTACATCTCTTAGCCATCGATATAGTGAGCCACTATCTGAAGAAGTCCTTAAACTACTGGAGGATCCAATGCTACCAACTAATTCAGATCAAAACTCGGATTCTGAATGTGATTAGTATTTAATAAGTAACGCCTAAATTTTGTAAAATATATATAGTTTAATGTTTTAGATATGTAATATTTACAATAATAAAGATATATATAATAACAATAGTGTTTGGCCTTAACCCACTTTTTACCCTCCAAATGTTTCCGAATTTTTAAAAGAAGCTTCCATTCTAGGAGTACTATTAGTTATAACGAAAAATATTGCTTATTATAAAATATTTCAATTGCCTCAAAATAGTAATTTTCACCTAAAAATTTAAGCTTTTTCTAAAAAAAAAATCGGCGCTTAATGGGTTAATAAAAAAAAAATTGCCAAATTTTTTCATAAAATACTTAAAATTGTCCATCTAAATCTATTCTTATCCAAAATATCGATAAACATACAGTAAAACATCTACTTTGATTTTCTGCGCGCTAGATCTGCATTTTTTCCCACTGTGCGGTGTGTGTTTTATTTAATTTCTTTTTTGGTGGTACTTATTCTTGTTCCCCCCTTTGCTCCCGCAATCATTGGTCCATTGCGAGCCGGATAAGTGTCGCTACCACTAATAAGGATTTCTGCTTCTTTCTTTCAAAGGTTTGGCTACGTCAAAACGCAGAAAATAACCACACATTTCCTCATCATATACAACATCAATTGCAAACAACAGGTACGTAGAGTGCATTTTAGTGAGCAAGTGTTCAATTTGTTAAAAGAAAACAAAAAAAATATCGCTTAACCTACGTTCGTTCGAACAGTGCCGCGCAGTGTTGTTAGTGCTTTATATGCCTATATTTCTATTTTTCGTTACGCGAAAATAAAATAAAATACCAACAAAGTGCATCAACCAGCAGTGCAGTGATCCGTGTTCTTATTATTCGCAAAACTAATACTAGTTTTGTTATTGTAATTTCCGAAAAAAAAATAAAAATAAGAAAGAAAAGAAAATAAGAAAAAATACAATAACAATTCAACGGCTA
>NW_026885977.1:0-70428 GCF_032173495.1 Musca vetustissima
GCCTTCCTTGAAAAAATATTCTTTATAAAATCCACGCCTAGTTTTGGCCCTTGAAAAATTAATCTTTAACATATCCACGCCTTGTTTTGGTCCTCGCGAAAATATTCTTTAAAAACTCCACGCCTTGGTTGATTGGTCCTTGAAAAATATATCTTTAACATATCCACGCCTTGTTTTGGTCCTCGCGAAAATATTCTTTAAAAACTCCACGCCTTGGTTGATTGGTCCTTGAAAAATATTCTTTAAAAACTCCACGCCTTGGTTGATTGGTCCTTGAAAAATATTCTTTAAAAACTCCACGCCTAGGTTGATTGGTCCTTGAGAATATATTCTTTAAAAACTCCACGCCTTGGTTGATTGGTCCTTGAAAAAATATTCTTTAAAAATCCACGCCTAGTTTTGGTCCTTGAAAAAATATTCTTTAAAAATCCACGCCTTGGTTGATTGGTCCTTGAAAAAATATTCTTTAAATACTCCACGCCTAGTTTTGGTCCTTGAAAAAATATTCTTTAAAAACCCACGCCTAGTTTTGGTCCTTGAAAAATTTTGTTTAGAAATCCACGCCTAGTTTTGGTCCTTGAAAAAATATTCTTTAAAAATCCACGCCTTGGTTGATTGGTCCTTGAAAAAATATTCTTTAAAACTCCACGCCTTGGTTGATGGGTCCTTGAAAAAATATTCTTTAAAAATCCACGCCTTGGTTGATTGGTCCTTGAAAAAACATTCTTTAAAAAACCACGCCTTGGTTGATTGGTCCTTGAAAAAATATTCTTTAAAACTCCACGCCTTGGTTGATGGGTCCTTGAAAAAATATTCTTTAAAACTCCACGCCTTGGTTGACTGGTCCTTGAGAAAATATTCTTTAAAAAATCCACGCCTTGGTTGACTGGTCCTTGAGAAAATATTCTTTAAAAAATCCTCGCCTTGGTAGATTGGTCCTTGAAAAATTAATCTTTAAAAAATCCACGCCTTGGTTGATTGGGATTGGTCAAAAATCCGCGCATTGTTTTGTCTTTGAAAAATATTCATTAAAAATTCTCGCCTTGGTCCAGGAAAAATATTCTTTAAATATCCAAATATTTCCTAAAAACATCGCCATCACCCAATCCATTAAAAATTTCATCAGCGAGATCTTCGCCCTTGTAATAGATAATAGTTTTGCAACTCGAATAATGACTTCCGGTGAAATAGTCAGGGAGATAAGAAAAATAACTATTCATTATCTTTGTACTTTGCCCATCACCATCTTAGACGGCGGTGTAATAGCCGCCAACACCAACGGCAGCAAAAACCCGAAATTGTTGGCGAATGGACATTTTTAGAAGTTGGCGTCAGGCGAAACTTTTTATTTCGTTTTCCCATTTTTTCTTACAAGGAATTTGTTTGTCTTTGTGCAGCAACTCTTTCCTGTCGCTCTCGCTGCTCACCAATATTTGGCTTTATGCCCGTAATTAGATTTACTTTTTTGTTAGAAGTAAAACAGCGACAGGACAACGCCGACAGGAGTGACAGAGTGGAATGTTAAGCACTTCTATTTCTTTCCTTTTATGGAGGAATTGGAAAATAGTTCCCCAAAAAAAATTGTCAAGTAGTTTCGTGAATTTGCTTGTGTTTTATTTATTTACAATTTTCCCGAGAAAGCTGAGATGTTGCGCTTCCCCTTTTAGATTTGTTCGCAGCATCGAAATGATGGCGACAGACGGTCATGTCGACATCTAGGACATTTTTTAATGTGTCCAAAAACAGTTCGTTTTTATTGCCGTTTATTTTGAGAAAACCGAATTAGATCAACACAAAACCATTCGGTCAGTGGGAGGTAGGGTATTTGGTGCTACCAGTTTCTCTGGATTGTTTGTCGAAGTCCTTGCCAAGGTGTTTGAATAGGAATGCTTTTATTTAATGCGCGCACAACCAATTGGTTGCTATGTAAACTACCATCATTATGCTAAGCGAATGAGCATTGCATTAAAATTTAGTTTTAATGGGATTTGAAAGGATAAAAATGACAAAGTTTATAATGAAATGGAAATGAGTTTGAAATTAAGTTTTAAAATATTAAAAAAAAATGTTTATTCCTCTGTCAATGCTTGACAAATATTTTTAAAAAAATCCATGAATATTAGATGTTTGATACCACGGCTTTTTTTGGTTCATGAAAAAATATTCTTTAAAAATCCATAGATATTGGATGGTTGATACCACGCCTTTTTTGGTCCTTGAAAAAAATATTCTTTAAAAAATCCACGCCTTGTTTTAGTCCTTGAAAAAATATTTTTTTAAATAATCCACGTCTTGTTTTGGTCCTTGAAAAGTATTCCTTAATAAATCCACGCCTAGTTTTGGTCCTTGAAAAAATATTCTTTAACTAGCATATGCCCGTAATTTCGTTAGCGAATGTAGAAAATATTTAAAAATGTATTAACATATTATTTTATTTTCAGAAAAAACTGCATATGTCAGAAAAAACAATCCACACATTAATATCGACCATAAATTAAATTAGAGTACAATTTAGTACCAAATTTCATGATTCGAGCTCTAAAGGTTCACCCAAATCCAAATTTTCCATTGAGCACACATTATTTCCATGATTCCAACTCCATAGGTTCACCCACAATTCAAATTGTACCAAATTAGTACACAAAACCTCTTACTTACTCCAAACCTACACCACAGTGATCCAAAGTAAATTTCAGTATTCCAAATCTGTCGGTCCACCCATAATTCAAATTGTACCAAATTTCCAGAACTTCCTACTTAGCACCAACCAACACCCCCACAGTTATCCTAAATCTAAGTTTCAGGATTCAAACTCTACCGGTTCACCCACAATTCAAATTGTACCAAATTTAGTACAAATTTCGTACTTTTCGGATAGTTGTAGTTCGAATTTCCAAAAACCCTTTGGTACATCTATCCTACAATCCATCAACGACCACCAAACAAAATTCTAGTTCTAGCTCCACCGGTTCTCCAAATATCACATTTAGTACTTTTCGTACCGTTCTAGTACGAATTTCCAAAAAACCCAGCCTTATCTGTCACATTTGGACCAAGAGTGACCCTCACCCAAAATTTCAAGATTTCAAGAAAAACCAGTAAGGAAAGTAGTAAAGTTGGTCGGGGCCGACTATATGATACCCTTCACCACTTTGGGTATATTCATCAGATGGAATCCTAATAGTGCGTCTACATTTAACCGGATTTCGTTAACCCAGTGGGTTTCAATTGTCTATTCCTTTGCATATACGTCAAATAAATCCTCATAAAGTAGGTTAACCCGGTAAAAAGTTCTAATGTACAAGGAGTTTAAAAGACGTCGCATTTTTGAAGGACAATTAACATGAAACATGTCATTCTGCAACATATACTAAATTTTGGTCAGATATAGAGTTGCTACTTACAATGGGACAAAATTATGTACATAATTTTAAATCAAAATATCGAAATCTAAACCGATTTCATCGAAACTTGTCACATGTTAGGTTACACTTATTTCAATATGTTTTTTGCATTCGGCCACATCTTGAGTTCTTCATTTACTTATAAATCCACATTTCGTGCAAATCTAAGGATATATAGGAACCGATTTTCACGATTTTCTGCACTTTATTCAGTAACCAAAGCCAAATTTCGTGCAAATCGAAACAATATATATCTGAGCTATATCTAAATCTGAACCGATTTTCTCGAAAATTGGCACACATCATTTTGGAACTAGTTCAGTACTCTGTGCCAAATTTCGTGCAAATCGAAAGATATATAGGGACTTTTATGTCCCATTTACCTTAAATCGGACGAAAAAATATATGGGAGCTATATCTAAAGCTGGACCGATTTTCACGAAACTTGGCAGACATCTCTCTAGGCCCAATTCAGTATGTTATGCCAAATATCGTGAAAAACGGATGATATATAAGGACATTGGTGTTCCATTTACATTAAATCGGACGAAACTATATATGGGAGCTATATCTAAATTTGGACCGATTTTAATGAAACTTTGTAGACATCACTCTAGGCCCAATTCAGTATGTTATGTCAAATTTCGTGCAAATCGGATGATATATAAGGACTTTGGTGTTCCATTTACATTAAATCGGACGAAACTATATATGGGAGCTATATCTAAATCTGGACCGATTTTCATGAAACTTTGTAGACATCACTCCAGGCCCAATTCAGTACGTTGTGCCAAATTTCGTGCAAATCTAAAGATATATAGGGACGTTTGTGCCTATATCGGACGAAAATATATATGTGAGCTATATATAAATCTGAACCGATTTTTCCCAATTTCAATAGGGTTCGCCCTTGTGCCAAATAAGTGACTTGTGCCGAATTTCATCCAAATCGGATCATGAATGCGACCTGTACTTTGTTTACAATTTAACATCTACAGACGGACGGACATGCATAAATCGACTTAAAAAGTGATTCTATGCATATTCTCAAAAGGAACCATGTGTCTATCTCGTTTCCTTTTGCCTGTTACAAACATATGCACAAAGACAAAATACCCTGTACCACAGTGTGGTGAAGGGTATAAATATTCTTTAATAAATCCCTGCCTCTAATGTACTTTAAAAGAATAATCTTTAAATATTCTTTGAATAAAAATATTCTCTAAGACCTTGAAAAAATATTCTTCAAAATATCTATAATCTACTGGTCATTGATCCTTGAAAAAATAGCTTTAAAAAATCAAAGCCTATGATTCTTCTGAAATTACTAATCCATATTTTTTTTTTCTTTTTAGGTAAGTGTTTTATTGATATCCTCGAATAATTGCCATCCTGACGAGAATCCGTAAGTCATACTTACATAGATTTTTATATTAATTATACAAATTGTCATAAGGCTATGTTTCCACCCAGTTTTAAATAAAAAGCTCTCCAAGAAAGATTTCCAACCCGACTAAAATTGACATGTGATTGCTAACAAGCCGCCAACAACAACTAAACACTGCGGATAAGTTGCCATGGTTGGAATTTGTTCTGACATGTGGGACATGTCAAAATAGAAGGCAAAGGCCTACAACGCATCAATGAAGTCCAGATAACAACAACAATGGATATTTTTGTAAAAGAAAAAAGTGAAGTTGTACCAAAAATTCCAAAACAAAAAAATAGGCAACTAATGAAAACCAAAAAAAGATGTAGAAGAAAAAAGCAAAACAATTAGCACAAAATCTGCACGTGATATAATACAGTTGCTTCCTCTTCTTAGTTTTTGCTGTACTGCGGAGAGAGGATTTGTCTGCTTCTGTCCGGAAGTTATGGTGTGGGTAGATTTCGGAAATTAAAACCAAACCAATGCCAGAATAATTAATGGAAATTAGTGGAGCACAAAAGAAGATGAAGACCAAGAATGGCGTTTGGACAGCTGAAACCAAAATGAAATGGATTTCAGTGACTTGCGGCTGTCGGAAGCCAATGAGAAATGGCTTGGGGAGAGGGATACTCATTAGGATTTTTATTCGTTGGTTGGGATATAAAACAGATGAAACAATGAAATTTATTATGTGGGTATTTAATTGGGAGTAGGGATGTCGTAAAAATCCACAGGTCAATACTACATGAGATCACTTTGATTATAAACTTAATCCTCAAAATACCAAAATTCAGAGGTTATAACTACAAGTGGACCCATTTTGATTAGTTTTAATCGAAGGATTCTCTACCCTTATGAACTGACTGAAATCACGGTATATCCTTTTTGAATCGGTATCCCTGTTATACTCTCTAAGCTTTCTTTGCAAATGTTTTTTTATGCGTATGACTTAGTATATGTGAAAAAATAAAACAATCCTCTATGTATCCAAAACATATCCCCAACTACAAACAATTAAGCCCATCGTAGTAAACATTTAACAGACCATCCATCTCTTGCCAGTAACTTGAACTGGTCCTTGGAGAAATGAAAAACAAAAAAGGTACAACCAGTATCCTGCCAGAGTCAACAATATTTTCTAAGTTGTATTGTTACAGCCAGGCTATTGTTTTACACCCCGACTAACTAACACAGCCGTTGGTAATTGCTATTGTTGTTGTTGCTGCTCGTATGTGTAATGGAGTCGTTTTTATCACTGCAGTAAAATTGTTTTGTTGTAAAGACAAAAAAAATTCATTTGAGTGGGAATTGTAACATATGAGACATATTTGAAGCCAAAAGGACCTTCCCAGCTATTAAAGAATATTTTTTCAAGGACCAATCAACCAAGGCGTGGATTTTTTAAAGAATATTTTTTCAAGGACCAATCAACCAAGGCGTGGATTTTTTAAAGAATATTTTTTCAAGGACCATTTATACTAGCGGTGGATTTTTTAAAGTACATTTTTTCAAGGACCATCCATACAAGGCGTGAATTTTTTAAAGAATATTTTTTCAAGGACCATCCATACAAGGCGTAGATTTTTTAAAGTACATTTTTTTCAAGAACAATCCATACAAGGCGTGGATTTTTTAAAGAATATTTTTTTGGATTTTTTAAGGAATATTTTTTCAAGGACCATCCCTACAAGGCGTGGACTTTTTAAAGTATACTTTTTCAAGGACCATCCATACAAGGCGTGGATTTTTTAAAGAATATTTTTTCAAGGACCATCCCTACAAGGCGTGGACTTTTTAAAGTATACCTTTTTAAGGACCATCCATACAAGGCGTGGATTTTTTATTTTTTCAAGAATATTTTTTAAAGAAGATTTTTTCAAGCATCCATACAAGGCGTGGATTTTTTAAAGTAGATTTTTTCAAGGACCAGACCCGTGGATTTTTTAAAGAAATTTTTCAAGGACCAGTCAACAAGGCGTGGATTTTTTAAAGAATATTTTTTCAACGACCATCCATACAAGGCGTGGATTTTTTAGAGAATATTTTTTCAACGACCATCCATACAAGGCGTGGATTTTTTAAAGAATATTTTTTCCAAGAGGCCTTTTTTAAGGAATACGAAACTGAGTTCCATTTTTTCCTATTGATTTTGGAAATACAAAATTTTTCCTTTGCTACCACTAGTTTTGTGCCAAATGCTGCAGTATGTAAAAAAAACATGACCGTAATTAAAGACATCTGTTAATGGAACATCAGAGTAAATTTAACGATGCCATTTACCATAAACTATCAGAAAATGGTGAAAGGGATACTGTAGCAAAATCTTTCTAACTTCATTGTCCCGAGTTTGGCAAATATTAAAAGTGATTTTCATTAAATTGTCCAAGGAAAGTGCATTAGATGATGACGATGATGACAACGAACAACTTCAAAAGCCAGCTAAACTCATTAGAAAAAAACCTGCAGGCATTTCTACTATGATACATTCATCATCAATGATGATGGTAGTAAGGATATTAGTGGCATTACATAGACACACACACACATACAGGCAACAGAATACTCTGACAATTCTTCTTTCAATAACTCACTCATACAGACTCAAAATTCCATCATGGTTACTAGCAAAAGCACATCATAACCTTCCATCATACCCAGAGGAGAACGAACACACGTAAAAACAAAATTCCCTTACATTACTCATTAAAAATGTAGCATCAACAATGACACATTACAGAGTTCAAAAGGTGTTAACATTTGACTTGATTTATCTTCGTCATGGCCAACGGGGCACAATGGCATAAATATGACCAGAGGCGACACCGAATGCCGATGAAGCAAGACAATGATGACAGGCTAAGAACACAAGACAGGAACAAAATCAAAAAATATTAGTCAACAATAAACGAGACAAGACACCTTTTGAATAGAGGCACCTTTATTCCAGCTCCTCTTCCCATTCGCCAATATCTCTAATGCTGCGGCTTGGTCTAGGCCACAGTGGCCCTGGTCCTGGTCATCACCGAACACGACATAATACCGTATGACAATCATGTTTTATGTTAAACATTCTTTGTCACAAGACAGCAACTACTACTACTATAATGTTAAATATACACAGCACAATTTATATACATACATATTGGCACACAAATACAATTACATATATTAGAGGAAGAAAAAAAATAGAGGAAAAAAAATGTCATCTCGGTGCGGGACAATGTTTATGATTGTTATAGTGTAGGTAATGGTACTCATCCTCCGTATCCGAACCATCATTTATTTTACTTCATAAATACTCTCTACTGACACTGTGACAATAGCATGTCATGTTTATGTCAATGTTCATTAGTTGAATATAATACAGAAAAATACAACAACAATGTTAAGTAAAATAAAAAATTAATAGCAAATATTTTTTTTTTCTAATTTGGAGGTTGAAGCTTAGATTTGTACCGAATATTTTGCGACGAACATTAAAATCCCACAGAGGCTAAAGCGATTTTTTTTTTGAATATTCTTAATATGACGTGGATTTTTAAGGAATATTTTTTCTTTTGGAAATATAAGCATGAGTATTTAAAGATTATTTTTACCTGGACTATTAATGCGTGAAGCATGGATATTTCAATATCATTGCAATGTCCACCCGGGTAACAAGTGTGGAATTTTTAACGAATATTTTTTCAAGGTCCTTTAAAAAATATTCTTTAAATAATCCAGGCTTGTGACACCGCTGGTCCTTGAAAAAATATTCTTTTAAAATTCCACGTTTGTGACCCCGATGGTCATTGAAAAAAAATATTCATTAAAAAATCCACACTAGCTACGCTGATGGTGCTTGAAAAATATTCTTTAAAAATCCACACTTGTGACCCTGATGGTCTTTGAAAAACTATTCTTTAATAATCCCCGCGTTAGCTGGCCCTTTCACAAGTATGGATTATTTAAAGAATATTTTTTCAAAGACCATCAGGGTCACAAACGTGGATTCTTTAAGAAAAAATTTTCAAGGACCAATACAAACATAGATTTTTTAAGAAGATTTTTTTCAAAGACCATTATAGGCGTGGATTTTTTAAAGAATATTTTTTTAAGGACCAATACAGACGTGGATTTTTTAAAGTATGTTTTTTTCAAGCACCAATGCACGCTTGGATTTCTTAAATAGTATTTTTCATGGCCAAGACAATCTTGGATTTTTAAAGAATATGTTTCAAGGAACAGTAGAGGTGTGCATTAAGAATATTTTTTCAAGGACCATTAGATGCGTGGGTGGCGTAGGGGATGATAGATACCAAGCAACGGCCCTGATTGGCTTTAATATGGCGAATCCCAGGCTTATCTTGGTCCCTCGTTCATCAAAATTGTGAACACTGACCTTCACACGGTGTCACCTGGGATAGCTATTTTCATCACCAGTTGAAATAGTAAGCTGATATGTGCTGCGAGTTCACCCATAAGAACTATACAAAATGAGCTGAGGCGTCTGGTTAATTGGCCACAATCGGAAAACCCCTCCTACTATGAAAAAGCTAAGAAAAACCCAAACCAAAATGACCACGATCTGTGAATCTACACTTGGAATGTGCGCACGTTGTACAGAACAGGCACAGTTTTCGCTTTAGCAAATGTACTCACGAATTACAAAGCCGATATTATTGCCTTACTGGAAATGCGATAGGCGTAAGTAAATCCGACGATTACGCACTGTATAATAGCTGTCATGAAACGAGACATGAATTTGGCTGCGGATTTATGGTTAACAGGAGAATAAAAGACCTCGTCTCCAGATTCACTCCATTTGATGGGCGAATTGCTATAATCCGTATAAAAACGAAGTTCTTCTACATCAGTCTCATTTGCGCCCATTCAAACACCTCGATATACACAAGGCCACCTGGATTTCTCCTAAGCAACGAGAAATCAAATTGATCATTTTGTGTTAGGCGGAAGGCATTCATCAAGTGTAATAGCCAGGGTTCGCACACATCTTAATATAGCAGCGAAGGTGCGATCTAACACAACACGGAAACTCGACGTCGAAAAGCTGCAAACACAACATGTAGCCGACTACTCCGCTCAACTTGCCCAACTGCTTGACGAAAGCACTTCTTATTACGATAATAGTATAGAAGCACAATGGCAAAGAATTGCTCCCTCCAAACTGTTGTAAAAGCAACACTTGGGTACCAAGAAACCCATGGTAAGATCAGCCTATAGGGCAAACCTGTAGACAGTAGCAACACGTAATGTGATGGAGAATTATCGGGTGAAAAGGAGAGAGGAGAAACCTATTTTCAGAAGAAAGAGCAAGAAAAGCGTGAGCAAATCGAGATGTACAGGAGTCAAAATGAAGTCCCGAAATTTTACCAACGAATAAAACACCAAATCGAACTATTCAAGAATGGTGGTCAGGAGCATGCACCAGCTGATTAGTACAATTTGGCTAGAAGAATGCATGCCCAATGATTGGAACCTCAGCATCCTGTGTCCCGTACACAAACAGGAGACAAGACAATATGTGCCAACTATTGGGGAATTATTTTTCTTCCCATCGCATATAAAAGGCTATTCAGTGTGCTGTGTGAAGGATTGAAGCCAATGGTCAATGACATTATTGGACCATATCAATGCGGCTTCATAATGGCAAATCCACCATTGACCAGATTTTCACTCTGCGCCAAATCCTGGAGAAAAACCCACGAAAAACACATTGACACGTTCCAACTATTCGTCGACTATAAAGCCGCATTTGACAGCCCTATCCGTTCAGAGGTGTTTAAAGCGATGTCTGCGTTCGGCATTCCTGCATAATTAATACTGCTATGTAGGATAACTTTAAGTAACATAAGGTAAGCTGTTAAAGACGGAAAGAGCCCTTCAACACCGAACGAGGATTCAGACAAGATGACAGTTTGTTGTGTGATCTTTTCAACATCCTGCTAGAAAAGGTCATACGAGACGCAAAGGTGAAATGACACTCTGTACACGAAAAAACACATGTTACTCGTCTACGCCGATGACATCCATATAATTGGTGGAACATTGTGAGCGGTAACAGCCACCTTTGAACAAATGGAGAAAAAGTCTGGCAAAGTGGGTCTGGCAGTAAATGGCGAGTATACAAAGCTGATGGTATAAACGTGCAAGACGTCCAGTAGACTCGGAACAACTGTGGAACTTGAGAACTACAGCTTCGAGGTAGTCAAAGATTTTATATACCTTGGTACCGCCATAAATAAAACTAATGACATCAGTTTGGAAATTCGGAGAAGGGTTGTGATGGCCTGAGCAAACAACTCAAAAGCAAGGCCACCTCCCGCCAGACCAAACTCACACTCTGCAAGACGCTGATACTACTCGTGCCGTTATATGGATCTGAAGCATGGGTACTTGCGCAATCAGATGAGGCAGCTCTTGGGGTGTTTAAGAGAAAAATTCTCTGAAAGATCTGCGTCGACGGTGAATATCAGCGTCGAATGAACCACGAGCTTTAAAATCTATACGCGGACATCGACATAGTCAGTCGTATTGAGCTGCAGCGACTACGGTGGCTAGGTCGTGTTGTGCGAATGAATGAGAATGCCCCAACTCATAAGGCATATAAAAACGAGGCTAAAAATAGCTCATGCAGAAGGAAAAGGCCACGAATTAGATTGAAAGACCAAGTAGAAGACAACAGCTCGGAGCATGGTCTTTCAAATTAGGGGAGAACGACGCGCTTAGGAACATTTTATAATCTCGGCTTATGTAAGTAAGTATTAGAGGAGTGAATTTTTTAAAGAAACATTTTTAAGGACCATCAGAAGGCTTGGATTTTTAAAGAATATTTTTTCAAGGACCATCGGAAGGCTTGGATTCTTAAAAATATTTTTCATATGTTTTAGAAATATTTTATTATAGCTCTTGATATTTTCACCTATTTTTATACCCTACACAACTATGTTGTCAGGGTATTATAGCTTTGTGCAGCCACAAGAGTTTGTAACGCCGCGAACTATTGGTCCTAGACCCATTTTTAAGTACCGATTGTCATATCTCGACTAGCTGAGTCGATCTAGACATGTGTTTCCGTCCGTTATAATTTGTAAACACGATACAGGCCACAGTTATGAACCAATCTTCACGAAATTTTGTCGCTCTAGAGGCCGCAATTATGACCCGAATATCGAACACCGAACATCGAAATTTTACATGGAGAAGGAGGTCGAGCCAAAAATAAGCATTACTGTTTCCGGGTCAAATGGACCCTGTCTTTTGTGTGAAAAAATACAAAATTTGTATTCTATAGCGTATATATTTACCCCTGAAGGATATTGACCCGAGAAGTTGATAATATACCCAAGAGGAGTGGTTGATCTTTAAATTGATACCAAGAACTTTGTCGTATGTACTCGCATGTGGGAAGTACACTAAAATATTTACAATTGCTTACGCATTCAGATATTATTTAGTAAGTCATTACCACATTGAGGGCAGAAATATAGCGCTGATCGCTTTAAAATTTTCCAAGAGGTTCCAGTTATGGTCAAGGACCAACACATATAATTTTCAGTTATGATCACATAGAAAATTTGGGATGAAATGGACCGAAAATGTATTTTTTGCGTTTTTCGCGTCGATCTATAGGCTACAATTGAAAGCCGAATATCACAACACAACCCACGGTGAAGGAAATCTTGAATATTGGAATGACTGTACTGGATTTGTTGTCAGGATATAGAACCACAAAAAGTTAAAATTTCGTGGAAGTTATGTAGGGTATCATATGGTCGGCCACGTCCGACTATACTGCTCCGCTCACAGGTTTAGAGTACATTTATAAGAACCCCCAAACCTAAAGACTCGAATATTTATTCAAGCCTATTTTTCCATTGCCCTTACATTTTTTGTTTCTTATGAAATGAAATTTAAATCCATTCATGCAGCTTCCTCGTAAGGCTGACTAACACGTATACTACTATACTAAATATTGAACATATATTCAGTCCCTATCATTTAGTTATCATTGTTATTATGTTTTTATTACTACTAACGTTCAAAGAAAATGCCAAGAAATAGAGACTGGGGCAAGCAACAGAGGAAATACTGATGAGAACTAACATACGTATACACTTGACTTCTACAAACTGAGCATTTACCTCATCCTTGTCATTTAATATGAAGGAAAACAAAAACACTCGACATTCAGGCAACTGAAAGGCACTGCAAAAATGTAGCAATCCGACAATCCAAAAAAACAATTTGCTTTGCCAGCAAAGCATTACACTCAACGCTCAGTCGACATGCGGCAAAAAAACAATCACACACAACACATTCCTTGAAATCAAAAGCGCTGAGCATAATCCCAGTTAAGAAATTCCTGTACTAAAGCCAAAAAAATAACAGAAACAAAAATATGCCAGAAAAGAAAACATAAGCTAAAGAGAGATACAAACAAATACAAGCAGAAGATCAAGCGCAGAAGAAGCAAAAAAACAATAGCTGCAAAAACCGAAACAAAGAAAATAAAAACAGTAAACACTAAAACTGGATAAAATAAATAGGTTCACCAACTAGTACCACCACCACACATGTGAACACACACGTATACATATGTGTATGTATGCAAGCATGCATACATAGATAACATAGATTTTATATAAAAAGATACACATTTAAGGAAATACAAAAGAAAAAAATGAAAACGAATTTGTACATCGTTTTTTTGCTTTCTTTTTAGGAAAAAAACATAAAGCCAAGTACAATCAATTCAAGGCATGAAAGGAAGAAGAAGACTAAATTGGGTTTGATTATGAGGGTGTAACGACATTTAAAGGCGAGCATTTTTGAAGAAAACATTTTAAAGGTCTTCAAAGTCTAATAGTTTTATTTTTTAATTTTTTAGGACTAATTTTTTAGACGTGGCTTGGATTAAAAAAAATGTAAGTCCATCAGATGGCTTGGAATAAAAAAAATTTAAGGTCTATCAGAAAAACACAGGATTTTATTAAAAAAAAAAAATAATTATTTTAAAGGGCCGACACAGATATGCATTTTAAAATATATTATTTAAAGGCACAACACATGGGTGGATTTAAAAAAATAGTTTTTAAGGACCAACACTGGCATATAGTTAAAAAAAAAATATTTTTAGGGACCAACATAGACTTGAATTTTTTAAAAATATTTTTTTAAGCGCCAACACATGTCTGGGATTGTCAAAAATAGTGTCTGGATTTTTAAAATAATTTTTAAAGGAACAACACAGGCCTAGAACTTTTAATATCATTTTTTTAAATGACCCATTACAATAACATTTAATATTTATATCTCCACTTTAAATACATAATTAAATTAGGTCTTATCTACATTTGTTTATATATATATAATATACATATGGAAATGTATGTACACTTAACATAGTATATGTTAATACCCCACAACCACATTATATTCCATTTCATTCTATCATTATGGGATTTTATTGTTGCGGCTTTAACTAAGCAGCTCATCCGACCAAACCAAACAATCACAACAAATGCTGTCTGTATTGTTGTTTGATTGTCCTCCATGTTTTCTTGTCTTATTTTGATGGCAAAAGCAAAGTTTAACAATCACTTTACTGGCTAAGATATGTGTGAGTGTTTGTATGTATTTGAATATATATCCTTAAGTCATATATCTATGTACAGATATATCTATATGAATATCCTTATGGAACAGTGGAAGATTTTGCTGATGACAAAATGTCCTTCAAAACAGCAACTCATTTGATGTCCTGGAAAAATGTTATTTAAATAATCCACGCCTCATTTGGTCCTTATAAAAATATTCTTCAAATAATCCACGCCTCAGTTGGTCCTTGGAAAACATATTTTTTTATTAATACACGCCATGTATTTGTTCTTTAATAAATATTATTTAATAAATCTACGCCTTGTATTGGTTCTTGAAAAAATATTCCTTAATAAATCCAACACCCGATGAAATAGTGAGCTAATATGTGCCGCGAGTTCACCCATAAGAACTATAAAAAAAATGGGTTGAGGCGTCGGGTTAGTTTCCCACTCTCAGAAAACCCAATCTACCATGAAAAAGCAAAAAAATGGAAAACCAAACCGCCCTAATGTTGACGACCACCGCAAACGTATAAAGGACCACAATCAGCGAAGCTGCACGTGGAATGTGCGCACGTTGTACAGAACAGGCGCAGTTTTCGCCTTGGCGGATGTACTCGAGAAGTACAAAGCCGATGTTATTGCCTTACAGGAAATGCGATGGAAAGGGACTGGCGTACGTAAATCAGATGATTACGACCTGTATTATAGCTGCCATGAATTTGGCTGCGGATTTATGGTTAACAGGAGAATAAAAGACCTCGTTTCAGGGTTCACTCCAGTAGATGAGCGAATTGCTATAATCGGTAAAAAAGCGAAGTTCTTCTACATCAGTCTCATTTGCGCCCATGCTCAGACGGAAGACAAAGATGAGCAGACCAAAGACAATTATACGATCGTCTAGAAACAGCATATGACAGCTGCACTTGCTATGACATTAAAATTCTTCTGGAGATTTTAACGCAAAAATCGGAAGAGAAAATATCTTTAGCCCCACCGTCGGAAAATTCAGCCGCCATGAAGAAACATCATACAAGGGCATGAAGTCGATTGACTTCGCGGCAGCAAAAACATGATTGTTAGCATCACCTAATTCAAGCATCTCGATATACACAAGGCCACTTGGATTTCTCCCGATCGAACAACGAGAAATCAAATTGATCATGTTGTGGTAGACGGAAGGAATACATCCATTGTTCTAGACGTCCAACTTACCTACCTGCTTGACGAAAGAACCCCTTGTCCCAATAATATTGAAGCACAATGGCATAGAATTGCCCACTCCCTACAAACTGCAGCAAAAGCAACACTTGGCTACCAAAAACCACCACCAAGAAACCCATGGTACCATCAGGAGTGTCGTAAAGCTGCTGATTTGAAAAACGAGGCGTATAGGGCAGCCCTGCGGACAGTAGCAGCACATAATGCAATGGAGAATTATCGTGAGAAAAGGAGAGAGCAGAAACGTATTTTCAAAAAATAAAGAAATAACAAGAAAAACGCGAGCGTGAGCAAATCGACATGTACAGGAGCCAGAATGAAGTCCGAAAATTCTACCAACGTGTAAAACACCAAATCGAAGGCTTTGATGCAGGCACATCCTCCTGTATAGACAAAGAAGGGAACCTGGTGACAAATACAGGCAGCGTGCTGAGGATCTGGAAGGAGCATTTTGAAAAACTTCTGGTATGTAATAGCAGCAGTGAAGTGGATACCCCAGAACCAATAACAGATGACGGTATAGAATGTATACCACCTAGCCAAGATGAGGTCAGAATAGCAATTAATCGGCTGAAGAACAATAAAGCAGAAGGAGCCAATGGGTTATCAGCCGAACTATTTAAGACTGGTGGTCAGATGCTGGTCAGGAGCATGCACCACCTGATTAGTACAACTTGGCTAGAGGAATGCATGCCCAATTATTGGAACCTCAGCATCCTGTGGCCCGTCCACAAAAAAGGAGACAAGACGATATGTGCCAACTATAGAGGAATAAGTCTCCTTCCCATCACATATAAAGTGCTATCCAGCGTACAGTGTGAACGATTGAAGTCAATGGTCAATGACATTATTGGACCATACCAATGTGGCTTCAGACCTGACAAATCCACCATTGACCAGATTTTCACTCTGCTCCAAATCCTGGAAAAAACACGATAAATACATCGACACATTCCACCTATTCGTCGACTAGAAAGCCGCATTCGACAGCCCTATCCGTTCAGAGGTGTATGAAGCCATGTCTGTGTTTGGCATTCCTGCAAAATTAATTCGGAGAAGGATAGTGATGACCAACCGATGCTACTATGGTCTGAGGAAATAACTCAAAAGCAAGGCCACCTCCCGCCAGACCAAACGTACACTATACAAGACGCTGATACTACCCGTGTTAATATAGGGATATGAAGCATGGGTACTTACGCAAGCAGATGAGGCAGCTCTTGGTTTGAGAGAAAAAATCTATGTGCCGATCTGCGTTGACGGTGAATATCGCCGTCGACTAAAGCATGCTATTCTCGTACATCGACATTGTTAGACGTATTGAGCTGCAGCGACTACGTTGGCTAGGTCATGTTGTGAGAATGGATGAAGATGCCCCAGCCCAGAAGTCATATAAAAGCGAACAGTTGATGGTTCACGCAGAAAGAGGAAGGAGAAGAATACGATGGAAAGATCAAGTCAAAGACAACATCGCGAAAATGGTCTTTAAAATTGGAAAAACTGCGCAAACGACCGACGCTCGGCTTATGGAACGAAAGTTCTGTAACAAGCCAGCTAAGTATGTAGGTATAAATCTACGCCTTGTTTTGGTCCTTGAAAAAATCTTTAATAAATCCACGCCTTGTATTGGTCCTTGAAATTTGTTTCCTTTATAAATCTACGCTTTTTTTGGTCCTTGAAAAGATATTCTTTAAAAAATCCACGCCTTATGTTGGTACTCGAAAAAATATTCTTTATTAATCCTTGAGAATATATTCTTTGAAAAATCTGCGATTATGAATCCGCTGATCCTCCACAGTGCTGAGCAATTTGCTTGTGTTTTTATTCATTCATTCATTTATTCAGTTCTCCTACGGCATCTAGCTTAAGTAGCCGGTTAGTATGGAATCATAAACGACGACGATGATGTTGTTGTTGTTGCTTTTGTTGCTGCTGATGC
Organism: Musca vetustissima; assembly: GCF_032173495.1. Taxonomy (NCBI): domain Eukaryota; kingdom Metazoa; phylum Arthropoda; class Insecta; order Diptera; family Muscidae; genus Musca; species Musca vetustissima. The sequence continues at coordinate 17,596 of NW_026885977.1, forward strand.
CGACGACGATGAGACAAAGATTTCAAATTTGCAATATTAGTTCATTGTTTTATGTTTTGCATGTGTATGTGTGTGTAAACAATGCATGGATATCGTCGAACACTACTACATACCCATATATGCAAATGTAAGAATATTTTTGAAATGCTTATGGACAATGACAATGGGTCCATAACAAAGTGCTTCAGGGGTAGTACGTACATCCTTCCTATACCATGATTGCTTTTAGTTCGTAGACCAAGAGTAATGAATTCGCAGGGACGAGGAACAGCAACAACAATGAAATAAAGAACTTTACTAGATTGAATGTATTATTCCAGGCAATAATCATTGGACACAAAGTATTTGCAGTAGTAGTAGTAGTACGTAAAGTGTCTGTGTAGTTGTGCAGGTAATGTTATCCTGCATCAATTTGTGGAACATCCTTAAATTCTGAATTCTGTGAAGTATCTTAGAAAACATTTATTTTTTTTGCTTCTCTTGAATTAAATGCCATAAATATCTATGACAATTTCCAGATAATAATTTCAATACAAATATTTGCAATTTGTTGTATGATTCTTATCATTCATGTTGTGTTGTGTTGCTTTGAAATTCAAAAGATTATATTTTTATCGAAAGTACATGGCTTTGCTATGGAAATTATTTACTCTTTAGTGGAACGCATTAACATTTCGAATGCCTCAACTTGTCATAATCACATTTTGCAAAATTGATGGGAGGGTTGGTGAAGGAGCAGGGAGGGAGGGAAATCCTCTCGTCTTTTGATTGATGGCGTTGCTTAAATAATTGAAAGGAGATTACACAACTGACATGTTATAGCATAATGCGATAGTGATACGACAACGAATTGCCAGTTAATCCTATCAAAAAGTTTTTTTTTTGGCTGCAGATATTAAATTGTTTAACAGATTTCAATATGAAGTGCGATGTTTTAAAGAATATATGAATAAGGACATTAACACCAATAAGCGTGATTTTTAAATAATATTTTTTCAAGGACCTTAACACCAATAAGCGTGGAGTTTTAAAGAATATTTTTTCAAGGACCTTAACACCAATAAGCGTGGAGTTTTAAAGAATATTTTTTCAAGGACCCTAAGGCCTTTAAGGGTGGATATTCTATGAATATTTTTTCAAGGACCTTAACACCAATAAGCGTGGAGTTTTAAAGAAGAATTTTTAAGGATGTTAAGAGGACATAAGCGTGGAGTTTTAAAGAAGAATTTTTTCAAGGACCCTACGGCCTTTAAGGGTGGATTTTCTATGAATATTTTTTCAAGGACCTTAACACCAATAAGCGTGGATTTTTCAAGAATATTTTTTCAAGGACCTTTACACCAATAAGCGTGGATTTTTAAAGAATCTTTTTTTTTCAAGGACCTTTACACCAATAAGCGTGGATTTTGAAAGAATATTTTTTTCAAGGACCTTTACACCAATAAGCGTGGATTTTTAAGGAAATTTTTTTAAAGGACTTTAACAACAATAAGCGTGGATTTTTAAGGAATATTTTTTTCAAGGACTTTAACACCAATAAGCGTGGATTTTTAAAGAATATTTTTGCAAGGACCTAAACACCAATAAGCGTGGATTTTTAAAAAATATATTTTTAAGGACCTCAAGACCAGGAAGCGTGAATTTTTAAAGCATATTTTTTGAAGGACCTCAACACCAAGAAGAGTGGATTTTTAAAGAATATTTTTGCAAGGACTTTAAAAACAATAACGTGGGATTTTTAAAGAGTATTTTTGCAAGGACCTCAACACAAATAAGCGTGGATTTTTAAAAAATATATTTGCAAGGACCTCAACACCAGGAAGCGTGGATTTTTAAAAAATATTTTTGGAAGGTCCTCAACACCAAGAAGCGTGGATTTTTAAAGAATATTTTTGGAAGGACCTCAACACCAAGAAGCGTGGATTTTTAAAGAATATTTTCGGATGGACCTCAACACCAAGAAGAGTGGATTTGTAAAGAATATTTTTGCAAGGACATACATATGTCCTGTAGAGCTCTAAGCGAGGGGTTTTAAAATATTTTTTCAAGGACATACATATATCCTGTAGAGCTCTAAGCGAGGGGTTTTAAAATATTTTTCAAGGACATACATATATCCTGTTGAGCTCTAAGCGAGGGGTTGTAAAATATTTTTCAAGGACATACATTTATCCTGTAGAGCTCTAAGCGAGGAGTTTTAAATCATATTTTTGTAGGACCTGTAGAGCTCTAAGCGAGGAGTTTTAAATCATATTTTTGTAGGACCTGTAGAGCTCTAAGCTAGGAGTTTTAAATTATATTTTTGTAGGACCTGTAGAGCTCTATGCGTGAATTTTTATATAATATTCGCCATTTAAAAATTGGGAGTTCATTTAAGTTCATCACCCCACATCCAACAAACAAAAAATACAATTTTACAAAAATATGTAACCATTCTGCATTTACCCTCCCACCCTCTTCTCGCACCTATGAACCAATCTATTGCAATTTTATATTTATCACTGGCACTCGAATGCATTTAAGGTGGTGGAGGTGGTCGTGGTGGCAACGTTTACTCCGGCATACTTTTCACTCAAATGAATGCAATCAAAAACTAAGTGGTACGTCCAAAAACAACAACAACACAACAAGTGACAAATCTGTACAGATTTTTCTAGGAAAATTTTTTTCCGTTACGACCTGAACATTTATATGCCAAAAAAGTGTTGTGCCAAAAACTAAAATTTTTTTTATTGCCGAGGTGATGTAAAAATCGTAGTAGCAGCTACGACAGGCATGCGGTGGAGGAAAAAGCAATACAGGAAATGTAAAGAAAGCAGGCCTAATAAAAGGGTTATTGCAGGATGGAATGTATAATTGCAGGAGGAGGAATGATAAGGAAATTGATAGATTGTTAAAAAACCCACTCCTAAAAGCCATTTTGCCCTTAAAGGATTGTTTATCCTTTAAAAAATATTCTTTAAAAATCCACGCTTAAAGGATTGTTGGTCCTTTGAAAATATCCTTTAAAAATCCACGCTTAAAGGATTGTTGGCCCTTTGAAAATATCCTTCAAAAATCCACGCTTAAAGGATTGTTGGTCCTTTGAAAATATCCTTTAAAAATCCACGCTTAAAGGATTGTTGGTCCTTTGAAAAATATTCTTTAAAAATCCACGCTTGAAGGATTGTTGGTCCTTTGAAAAATATTCTTTAAAAATCCTCGCTTAAAGGATTGTTGGTTCTTTGAAAAATATTCTTTAAAAATCCTCGCTTAAAGGATTGTTGGTCCTTTGGAAAATATTTTTTTAAAAATCCGCGCTTAAAGGATTGTTGGTCCTCTGAAAAATATTCTTTAAAAATCCACGCTTAAAGGATTGTTGGTTCTTTGAAAGATATTCTTTAAAAATCCAGGATTGTTGTCCTTTGAAAAATATTCTTTAAAAATCCACGCTTAAAGGATTGTTGGTCCTTTGAAAAATATTCTTGTTGGTCCTTTGAAAAATATTCTTTAAAAATCCACGTTTAAAGGATTGCTGGTCCTTTGAAAAATATTCTTTAAAAATCCACGTTTAAAGGATTGTTGGTCCTTTGAAAAATATTCTTTAAAAATCCACGCTTAAAGGATTGTTGGTCCTTTGAAAAATATTCTTTAAAAATCCACGCTTAAAGGATTGTTGGTCCTTTGAAAAATATTCTTGTTGGTCCTTTGAAAAATATTCTTTAAAAATCCACGTTTAAAGGATTGTTGGTCCTTTGAAAAATATTCTTTAAAAATCCACGTTTAAAGGATTGTTGGTCCTTTGAAAAACATTCTTTAAAAATCCACGCTTAAAGGATTGTTGGTCCTTTGAAAAATATTCTTGTTGGTCCTTTGAAAAATATTCTTTAAAAATCCACGCTTAAAGGATTGTTGGTCCTTTGAAAAATATTCTTTAAAAATCCACGCTTAAAGGATTGTTGGTCCTTTGAAAAATATTCTTTAAAAATCCACGCCTTAAAGTGATTGTTGGTCCTTTGAAAAAATATTCTTTAAAAACCCACGCTTAAAGTATTGTTGGTCCTTTGAAAAATATTCTTTAAAAATCCACGTTTAAAGGATTGTTGGTCCTTTGAAAAATATTCTTGTTGGTCCTTTGAAAAATATTCTTTAAAAATCCACGTTTAAAGGATTGTTGGTCCTTTGAAAAATATTCTTGTTGGTCCTTTGAAAAATATTCTTTAAAAATCCACGCTTAAAGGATTGTTGGTCCTTTGAAAAATATTCTTGTTGGTCCTTTGAAAAATATTCTTTAAAAATCCACGCTTAAAGGATTGTTGGTCCTTTGAAAAATATTCTTGTTGGTCCTTTGAAAAATATTCTTTAAAAATCCACGCTTAAAGGATTGTTGGTCCTTTGAAAAATATTCTTGTTGGTCCTTTGAAAAATATTCTTTAAAAAGCCATGCTTAAAGGATTGTTGGTCCTTTGAAAAATATTCTTGTTGGTCCTTTGAAAAATATTCTTTAAAAATCCACGCTTAAAGTATTGTTGGTCCTTTGAAAATTTTTCTTTAAAAATCCACGCTTAAAGGATTGTTGGTTCTTTGAAAAATATTCTTTAAAAATTGTTGGTCCTTTGAAAAATATTCTTTAATAAATCCTCGCCTCTGTAGGTCCTTTAAAAAATATTCTTTAAAAATCCACGCTTAAAGGATTGTTACCTTCGCCAATAACCCATTACTTCCATTCTTTTCGCCATACGATCATTGAGGAAAGTGTTCACATCCATGGCTGCCAATGCCAAAAGGCATATGTCAACGCTCGAGGCATTTATGTCGAGTTATTCCTGGAAATTATTCGTTGGCTTATTTATCCATTTCTTTTTTTGTAGCTATGTTTTTTGGACCGTGAGCAGCCAGCTATTGTGACAAAAATAAGTTGCTGGCGAAGGGGGAGGTGGCAGTCACCATTCAGTGTGGCATTTCGTCAAAACATGCAACAAAACAACTGAAGGCAGTAGCAGTCAAACAGTCTGCTGCCAAGCTTGTATGCCACCATCCAGTACCACCACCACAGCAGACAGCCAGAAAGGCAGTCATTTAGTCATTTTGGCATCCGTTAGAGGTAGCTTGACATTTTACTGTTACACCCGCGTCCTTGCTGTTTTGCCAGTGATACCTATGTGTGGAGCAAACGATAGGGCTTCCTCGGTGTAAGCCAAAAAGTCAGACTAAAATGTCATGGCATTCCAAAGCATAAGTAACAAACAATAAAATAAGGGAGGGGAAAGAAAGTGAGTGAGAAGGGGGCGAGAGTAAATGACTGTAGCGAGTATTATTAGTATCGCCAGTTGTCTGTTAATATAGCTACTACCACCCTGCTGCTATTGCTCCAGCCGATGCTACTGTGTTTTGTAACAAATGTGAAGGATAATGATGTTGCCAACAATTGCTCATGAAGCAAAGTATGATTGCGGAGGAGGTTCGGCAGAGGATTTTAAATTCTTGTATTGTATTTATAACCAGTCAAGTGAGTATACACATTTAAGCAGGCACACATTTGCTTGCATACCAATGCATTCCATTACATTTGTATATGTATAATTTTATAAAATAAAGTCCTTGCATTCTAAGATAATTTTACTATTAAATGTGAAAGGATTTTCCTGAAGACATGAAACGAAAATAGAAATAACTGGGTTACGCAATGGTAATCACTTTAAGAGGGCACATATTAAAGTCGAGTTGAATGAGAATGTAGACATATAAAATAGAACGTCTTCTAAAAGCCGATTTTGAAAGAATATATTTCGAGGTATCTTCCGAGCATTAAGAATATATTTTTTTAGGAATATGGGTGCCGACAACAGTCTATTTTTTTAAGAAATCCTTGACCTGTCTGGTGGTCCTCTGACTCATGAGACTCTGATAGTAGAGTCTCATGAGTCAGAGGATCACCAGACTGGTCAAGGATTTCTTAAAGAAAATGTTGTCAAGGACTACATAGTCGTGGATTTTTAAAGAAAACTTTTTCAAGGAAAACAGGCGCGAATTTTGTTACAAATATTTTTTCAAGGGCTACATAGTCCAGGATATTTTAAAGAATATTTTTGAGGGCGTGGATTTTTTAAAGAATATTTTTTGGCTACTGAAGGTTGGATTTTTTTAAGAAAGTTTTTGCAGAGACCTAAACTGGATATGTTTGCAGGGATCATGATTGAAGATTATTTTTTCTCTGGCGGTTTCTTAGTTCGGTTTTACCGAGGGTAGAGGTACTGTGGACGCGTGGCGGCATGTGCAAATTCCAAATATGTCGTTTGCATATTTGTGGATTTTAAAGGCGCATTTGACTTCCTTTTATGGGATAGAATGCTGACAAGGTTTTCAGAGGTCAGGTGTAGGGAGATTGTTCTTTGGACGAGTTATTTCCGGGATAGGAAGACTTGTGTCGTGGGAGCCAGTGCTTCGGTCTTGAGGGATGTACAGCGTATTTGCCCACAGGGTTCCATTTGTTGCGGGAGCTAGCTACCTCCTTCAAGGTCTGTGCATATGCGGATGATTTGCTCATCATGAAAATCTTGGTGAGCAAGATATGCAGATTATGCAGTCTTATAGTGATCGAGTTGGAGTGGAGGTGGCAACCGAGAAGGCGGTGCTCATGCTGCTGAAAAACAGGTTGGCACGCAGCCTTCCTCCCTGCATTCGAGCTGGTGAACGCGGCATAAGGTATTCGTGTACTGTTAAATATCTCGGGATAGAGGTGTCCGAGCGTTTGAATTTTCTTCCACGGTTCGATCGGTTGAAGGAGAAGCTGACAACGGTCGTTGGGACCATCAGGCGTGTTTTGCGGACTGATTGGGGCTTGAGTAGGCGTTCTGTGCGTATCATATATGGTGGGCTTTTTGTTGCCTGTGCAACTTATGGTGCACTTATATGGTACAGAACTGCCTCACCTGTCTTTGGGCAGTACACGAATAAGATATTCGTGTACTGTTAAATATCTCGGGATAGAGGTGTCCGAGCGTTTGAATTTTCTTCCACGCTTCGATCGGTTGAAGGAGGAGCTGACAACGGTCGTTGGGACCATCAGGCGTGTTTTGCGGACTGATTGGGGCTTGAGTAGGCGTTCTGTGCGTATCATATATGGTGGGCTTTTTGTTGCCTGTGCAACTTATGGTGCACTTATATGGTACAGAACTGCCTCATCTGTTTTTGGGCAGAAGAAGATTCTTTCGTGTCAGCGGGTCGTCATGTTAGTATGTTTGCCAGTGTGTCGCACTGTTTCCACAGAGACGTTGCAAGTGCTGCTTGGCGCCGCGCCGCTTGATCTCGAAGTGAGATGTAGAGCTATCATGTATAAGCCTAAGCGTGGCTTGCAGTTGGATAAAAATGATTGGCTCAGGCCTTCTGATCTGGTGGATGGGGAGAGTAGGCGGTACAATCCTTTGAGAGTGTGTTGTTGATAGGTGGAGGACAAGGTGGACGAACGGTGACAAAGGGAGGATGACGTACGAATTTATTCGTGACGCAACGTTCGTAGTGGACCGGCCAGATTTTCGCTTCGGTTTAAGTACTGGTTTCTTACTGACGGGGCATGGTTCTCTCAATGCGTTTCTGCATAAAAGGGACCTGTCCCAGATGGATTTATGTGGGTGCGGGATGACTGAGGACTGGAAGCATGTACTGACGGTATGATGACATTAGAAATTTAGCAAGTATGGGTATATCGAATGGAGGGGCGTCTTGAAGACGATCGGACCTTTAGTTGTTTAAGTAGTTTTGCTCGTGAAGCATTTATGAGAAGGACAGCACTTAGTGGAGGTGGTCCTCGTGCTTAGTCCCCTTGTGAGCTCGGTCGGTTGCATCGGGTCGTGGTGAGTTGGTGCACCGGGTGGCGGTCGGTGTTGGTGCGGTTGTTGGCGGTGAACGAGCTGGCTGCGGTTGTTCTTGCCATCGTGGTTGGTTCGTGGTATATCTGCTTCTCGAGGTTCACTTGTGTTCTTGTGGATGTCGCGTAGGCTGTCCCTGAGGGCAGTTTCGTTGATAGTTTGTGTGTGATGTCCGATGCTGCGGTCCTTTGGGCCCTTTAGTGCAGTCCGTAGGGACAGCATTTTAATTGTTTGTGTTGTGTGTATTTGTTCAAGGTCGCAACTACCTGTGTCTAGGTTTTTCCTTGCCACTTGCGGTTTTGCTTGCTGCTGTCATTATTTTGTTTTGGGATACCAGCCCGGATTTGCGTCAAACTGGGAGAGGCTTCGGTCTCGAGCCTGAGCGGAGGTTTTCCGTACCGCGGGTGTCTGGTGCTCCTGGATCTGTCGATCCACACTGACAGTTGGTGTGGCCTCCTGGGGAGCTTCGCGGGGGTTGTGGTTTCGCCCCTCAACAAGGGGGAGAGTGTGCCTTCTACATGCTCTCCGATTGGTACAGCACTTCGGCGCTGTTGGGACATATCCGGCTCGGCTCCTGTGATGTAGGCCTATAGGCAGGTACTCACACTAAAATAATCAAGATCAATTTACAATTTTTAAGGTCAGTGTTATGAGTAAATTTTTAAAGAATATTTTTGCAAGGATCAAAACAAGTCGTGGATTTTTTAAGGACTACTTCAGACGTAGATTTTTAAAGAATATTTTTCATGGACGATTTCAGGTATGAATTCTTAAAGAATATTTTGTTCATGGATTGCCAAAGGTGTGGATTAAAAAATATTTTCTCAGGGTCTACCAAAGGCATGGAGAAAACAAGTCGTAGATTTTTAAGAATATTTTTCTAGGACTAACCGTTTTCTAGGACTATTTCAGGCGTGCATTTTTTATAGACATGGATTTTTATATTTTTAAAGAACATGGATATTAATATTTTCACAGAGTAAAATCCCTTAAAAAATAACAATTCTCCTTCCCAAAACTCCACATCCTTTAGACAATAAGCAATATATTAACAGCTAATTTCTAAAGTATCACTTCGACTATTTATTTCGTTATCGTGTGAACGCAACACGCAACTACTTCATACAGCGAATGAATAATATTCACAGGACAACATAAATTTCACAAAATTCAGCTGAGTCGCAAAAGAGAAAAATAAATTCTTCGCACAAACAATAAAATATGAAAGTAAAGCTTGGCATGAATGTACACGACGAAAAATGGTTTCAATTCTCATAGGGATGTTGTTCAACATTGTATCATCTTCACATATGAATTTTGTCTACACATTGGGGACCCGCTGACTGTGGGAGTCTCTCTCTCCCTCTCCCCTCCACTGTGAATTATTTACATTGGCATTAGTCGAAATGAAATATGTTCATATTATTTCTAGGGGGGTTTCCGCTTTTTATTGCTCATTTTATGTGTAGAACAAATAGTAAAAAAAAACTCACACAAACACACACACACATACATGCATATATATTACATAGATTGTTTATAGTTAATAACATAAGGAAGCAGTTTTTTGGTGTGGTTATTTATTAGTTTAGGGATATTAAAATAGGGTGTAGGAATTTAAATGAAATAAAGGAATTTAAATTATATAAAAACTTTAAAAATCAGACATCAAAACACTTGAAAATAATATAGGTCCTTGAAAAAATAGGCTTCAAATAATCAATGCCTCACTAGGTCCTTGAAAAAATAGACTTCAAATAATCAACGCCTCACTAGGTCCTTGAAAAAATATGCTTCAAATAATCCACGCCTCCATAGGTCCTTGAAAAAATGTGCTTCAAATAATCCACGCCTATGTTATAAACAGTCCTTTATGAAGTATCTTTACGTTTGAGATGTATCACATGACTGCATAGATAAAATGCAGACTTTACACTTTTTTAAATATATTGGCTCGTCGAACTTCCCAATATGTCCATAGGCTGTCTATTAGATATTTGTGGTAACAGGAAATTTGTTTCTCTGTCTTCCATTCCAAGTACTACTTGAATATTTCGAGCACGTACGCAAAGGTCAACAGTAATCAAAAGGCCATGCCGCCTCACTTCGATAACTTTTCATTTAAAAGTAAATGAGGAAAACTTGCCTTAAATCGAAATATAAAATCGATAACATCGCTATGGTGACTTGTTGTTGTGACAAATGTCTGAACGCTTCATGTGTTTTTTAGATGCCATGAAATGAAAAGTTCGCTATAGGCTGCAGCCTCCAACTCTGGGTTGAATAGCAAAACAAGTGTTTTATATTCTTGCCAAGTGTTCTGACCCTCCTGAACATAAAATTAGACCATAATTTCCATACATTGTGCCCTGTGACAAACTAACCCCAATATTTCTAAACACACACACACACGTGCATAATGTTTTGAAAATTAAGAATTTTCTGTAAATTTACAAAATCACTATTTTTAAAACGATCCTAAAACATTTACTTTCACCATGATGAATGATTCTCACCCAACTTGCCGATAACATCTCCATCATCAAATACACCAAATGAGAGACCGAGGCCGAACAAATCTAAAACGTTTTCCGGCCTTTAATAATGATGATGATGGTGCCATAGTCATAGCAACACATCCACATCCGTTTACAACATTACCCAGGGGAGTTGTTGGCAAATGTTTAGGTAGTCGAACACCTAATTCACATTGCCATTGTCAGTGTGATTCAACCTGAAAGCCAATCCGTGCCACGATTCACTGACTGCTAAATTCATAGCATCGTTTGTACCTTTGCTTAGGCCCACTCACAATGGGTGGTTGGTATTCACCGGCCAGACAAACCCATACTATGGCTACATCCCATCCACCAGGATATTCATATTCACATGCCGTCATGATACATTCCGATTTTCCCAGAATTTCTTTCTTATCAACATCATAAAATTTGCACACGTCCTTTGTAGTTGAATATTCTGTTCTATGTCGAGGCTAACTAAATATCATTTGTCCAGTGCTACGTATAGTTGTAGTCATAGTTGACGACTGAGCTCAGCGCAGTTAAATGTCCCAAAAGTTGATATGTTCCCCGTCAATGACGTTAAATTTATATAAAAGTAAACCAATATTGCCTCGCTTATGACCCCAAAGGTCCTTGAAAAAGTAGTAGGTCCTTGAAAAATATTATTAAAAAACTCCACGCCTCAGTAGGTCCTTGAAAAAATATTATTAAAAAACTCCACGCCTCAGTAGGTCCTTGAAAAAATATTATTAAAAAACTCCACGCCTCAGTAGGTCCTTGAAAAAATATTATTAAAAAACTCCACGCCTCAGTAGGTCCTTGAAAAATATTCTTTAATAAATCCACGCCTCAGTAGGTCCTTGAAAAATATTCTTTAATACATCCACGCCTCAGTTGGCCCTTGAAAAAATATTATTAAAAAACTCCACGCCTCAGTAGGTCCTTGAAAAAATATTATTAAAAAACTCCACGCCTCAGTAGGTCCTTGATAATAATGTCCAGTGCCTCAGTAGGTCTATAAAAGATCCACGCCTCAGTAGGTCCTTGATAATAATGTCCAGTGCCTCAGTAGGTCTTTAAAAGATCCACGCCTCAGTAGGTCCTTGATAATAATGTCCAGTGCCTCAGTAGGTCTTTAAAAGATCCACGCCTCAGTAGGTCCTTGAAAAAATATGCTTTAAATAATCCACGCCTCAGTAGGTCCTTGAAAAAATATGCTTTAAATAATCCACGCCTCAGTAGGTCCTTGAAAAAATATGCTTTAAATAATCCACGCCTCAGTAGGTCCTTGAAAAAATATGCTATAAATAATCCACGCCTCAGTAGGTCCTTGAAAAAATATGCTATAAATAATCCACGCCTCAGTAGGTCCTTGAAAAAATATGCTTTAAATAATCCACGCCTCAGTAGGTCCTTGAAAAAATATGCTTTAAATAATCCACGCCTCAGTAGGTCCTTGAAAAAATATGCTTTAAATAATCCACGCCTCAGTAGATCCTTGAAAAAATATGCTTTAAATAATCCACGCCTCAGTAGGTCCTTGAAAATAAGTCCTTAAAAATAAGTTTCACAATTTTTTATATAAAAACCAGTAAGGAAAATAGTAAATTCGGACGGGGCCGACTATATGATACCCTTTACCAGTTTGGCTATATTCAAGAGATGCATCCTAACAGACCTCGCATTTTTGAAGCACCATTGACACGAAAGTGGACTACTTTACATATATGATCTGTGTTTATATGTAAACCGATCGCTGTTGAAGATATAATCAGCAGTTCATCCACAATCATCAGTTCATTATTTAGTGCACGCTTTATTCATTTGGTGCACCATTTTTTAAAAATCCGACGAAAATATATTTGGGAGCTATATCTAAATCTGAACCGATTTCAATAAAACTTGGCACACGTTAGGCTACACCAACTTCAGTACGACGAACAAAATTATTTGCAAATCGGCCCAACTTAGCATCTTTGGTGCACCATTTGTTAAAAATCCGAGGAAAATATATTTGGGAGCTTTATCTAAATCTGAACCGATTTCAATAAAACTTGGCACACGTTAGGCTACACCAACTTTAGTGCGTTGTGCAAAATTTTGTGTCAATCGGTCTAAATTTCACTCTGTGGTGCACCATTTGCTAAAAATCGGACGAAAATATATATGGTTTATTCAGAACTTAGTGCCAAATTTCGTGCAAATCGAATGATATATAGGGACATTGGTGCACCATTTACATATAATCCGACGAAAATATATAAGGGAGCAATATCTAAAACTGGACCGATTTTCACGAAACTTTGCACACATCATTCTAGACTTACTTCAGTACGCTATGCCAAATTTCGTGCAAATGGAAGCATATATAGGGACATTGGTGCACCATTTACATAAAATCGGACGAAAATATATATGGGAGCTATATATAAATCTGTACCGATTTTCACGAAACTTTGTACACATCATTCTAGACTTAATTCAGTACGCTGTGTCGAATTTCGTGCAAATCGAATGATATATAGGGATATTGGTGCACCATTTACATACAATCGGACGAAAATATATATGGGGGCTATATCTAAATCTGAACCGTTTTTTCCAATTTCAATAAGGTTCGTCCTTGGACCGAATAAGTGATCTATGCCAAATTTCATCCAGTTCGGACCATAAATGCGACCTGCGACGGACATGCATAAATCGACTCAGAAAGTTATTCAATGCATATTCTCAAAAGGAACCATGGGTCTATTTCGATTCCGTTTGCCTGTTACAAACTTATGCACAAAGACATAATACCCTGTACCACAGTGTGGTAAAGGGTATAAAAATCCACATCTCTGTAGGTCCTTTAAAAAATATGCTTTAAAAATTCCACGCCTCAGTAGGTCCTTGAAAAACTATGTTTTAAAAAATCCACTCCTCAGTAGGTCCTTTTTATATAACAAAAAAATATTATTTAATAACATTTTATTGTATTTATTTTCCTTTTCCAGATGGACATTAAATACAGCTGATGTGGGAGTACTGCAAAATTTGTTTCACAATTTTAAATTGGTAAGTACGACGTTGCGCATACGTAATATTTAAGGCGACAATACTCATACGCCTTAGTTTACCATTCTAAGGAATTTCTTTAAAATTACCAATGGTGTTAAATACTTGAGAAAATATTTGTCTTTAATTTTCAACTAAATTAAACATCCCTCCCATTTAGCTTCAGGATATTCCAGGAAATTTGTATAAACTTCCATGAAGTTGTAAGATGATGTAATAGCTAGCAATAATATCTTCTTAATTTATCAGAAACATTGTGTTAAGGAAAATATTTTTCTTTCTATTTTTTGTGTTGTTTTTGGGGACAAAACAAAAACTTCTTAGCTAAACAAGAACTGAGATAGGGACAACTGAAACTTTTTAAGAAATACACAAACACACATATACATACATGTGCATATTTAGTCTATAAAGAATATATTCCAACTTTAACTATTTGTTTATTGACAGTTATGGATATTCAGTATAGTATATGTGTGTGTTTAGTTTCTCTAAGTTGTCCCTTTTCAAAACGTATTTCGATCACAACACTTTTCTTTTCATTGCCCCAAGGGTTATTTTAACTTTCGAATATCTTTGGACTACCTTCTTCACGTTTCATTTCTTTTTTTTTCTGTCCTTCTTCATAACTTGAAGGTAAATTTTCGGTTCGATGTGTGTGATTGTCTGTTTGTTACCTCATTGTTGTAATCGGTGTTTTACTGTGTGTGAGTTTTTGTGTCTGTGACTAGGTGTGGGTATGTGTGGCAATTACTAGAATTCGGTCTGTCTGCTGTGCGAATCCGGGTAGAAATTGAGTGAGTGTAAAATTGGTGTAGTTACATTTGAATGGTTCCTTTGCACATTCTTTTCAACTTCATCGTTGAGTAAATTTGAACGAAAAACGGAACAAAAAAGGTCGTGATCTGAAATTTGATTTTTATTTGAATTTGGTGTGATGGCGGTGAGAAATGATGTGTATGACGGCATGCTTAGGGAATATATAACAATTTAAGAATTTAAATTGACAGATTTTCTATGGAAATAAATAAGAAGTCATTTCAGGTCTAGAATAAAGGAATTTTTAAAGACTATTTTTCATATAGGCGTGGATTTAAAAAAAAATACTTTTTCTTGGACCCCATAAGGCTGGATTTTACAAAAGGAATTTTTAAGTGCCCACACGAATGTTAAAAAAAGTTTTTTCAAGGACTCAGAGAAACGTGGATTTTTTTGAAGAATATTATTTAAAGGACTCAGAGAGGCGTAAATTTTCAAAAAATATTTATTAAGGACTCTGAGAGGCGTGGATTTTTTTAAGAATATTTTTTTCAAGGACTCATAGAAGCATGTATTTCTTAAAGAATTGGATTTCTTTAAGATTTTTTTCTCAAAGACTCATAGAAGCGTGGATTTTTTAAAAAACATTTTTTCAAGGACTCATAGAGACTTGGATTTCTTAAAGAATATTTTTTCAAGGACTCATAGAGACGTGCATTTCTTAAAGAATATTTTTTTCAAAAACCTATAGAGGCGTAGGTTTTTGCCGAGGGTTAAGTCAGAGAAGACTATATCGGATCATGCCACTGATCCTCATCAGTTCCCTTTGTTTGTTTGTTTTTTTTTTTTTTTTTTTTTGGGATATTCTCCCCAGAATCTATTGCTTCTATACAAAAGAAGCGTAAAATTTTTTACAGAATATTTTTTCAAAGGCCTGTATAGGCGTAGATTTTTTAAAGAATAGTTTTTCATAGATTTTTTAAGACAATTTTTCTACGACTCATGTAGGCGTGGATTTCATAGACTCATAATAGGCTCAAATTGAGGTGGATTTTTTAAGACTATTTTTCAATGACTTATATATGCTTGTATTTGTTAAAGAACATGTATACCCTTCACCACACTGTGGTACAGGGTATTATGTATTTGTGCATATGTTTGTAACAGGCAAAAAGGAACGAGATAGACACATGGTTCCTTTTGAGAATATATATAGAATCACTTTCTGAGTCGATTTATGCATGTCCGTCCGTCTGTCCATGTTAAATTGTAAACAAAGTACAGGTCGCATTTTTGATTCGAATCGGATGATATTTGGTACAGATCACTTATTTGACCCAAGGAACCCTATTGGGAAAAATCGGTTCAGATTTGAATATAGCTTCCATATATATTTTCGTCCGATTTAAGGTAAATGGTGCACCAATGTCCCTATGTATCATTCGATTTGCTCGAAATTTCACACAGCGTACTGAATTAAGTCTAGAATGAAGTCTGCAAAGTTTCGTGAAAATCGGTTCAGATTTAGAGATAGCTTCCTTATATATTTTCGTCGGATTTTATGTAAATGGTGCACCAAAGTCCCTATATATCTTTCGATTTGCACGAAATTTGGCACAGCGTACTGAATTAGGTCTAGAATGATGTGCGTTAAGTTTCCTGAAAATCGGTTCAGATTTCGATATAGCTCCCATATATAGTTTCGCCCGATTTAAGGTAAATGGTGTACCAAAGTCCCTTTATACCTTTCGGTTTGCACGAAATTTGGCACAACGTAATGAATTAGGTCTAGAATGCTGTGTGTTAAGTTTCCTGAAAATCTGTTCAGATTTAGATATAGCTCCCATATATATTTTGATCCGATTTAAGTCAAATGGTGCACCAAAGTTCCCAAACAAAGTCCCCATATATCATTCGATTTGCACGAAGTTTGGCATGCTAATTTTCGGGAAAATCGGTTCAGATTTAGATATAGCTTTAATATATATTTTCGACCGATTTAATTTAAATGGTGCACCAAAGTCCTTATATATCTTTCGATTTGCAGGAAATTTGGCACAGCGTAATGAATTAGGTCTAGAATGTTGTGTGTTAAGTTTCCTTAAAATTGGTTCAGATTTAGATATAGTTTCTATATCTGACCAAATGAAAAATTTAGTATCGGTTGCAGAATGACATGTTTATGGATCCAATTTCATTTTAGAGGTCCTTTACAAATGTGGCGTCTGTTAGGATTCATCTGTTGAATATACTCAAAGTGGTGAAGGGTACCATATAGTCGGCCCCGTCTGACTTTACGACTGTCCTTACTGGATGAAGAATAATTCTTTCAAAAATCATCAAACATTAAGCCTTCAGAGCCATAAGCGCTGATGTTGACCTTCTTTTCTTACTATATTTTTGTTATACCCACCCTGCAACTCCTTATTAATGTTATTAATTTTTAAAGTAAATCATTCTACACAACAATAATAATTTAAATTGTCCGAGAGGGATAACATCACGTTCTTTCACTCTCTTCCCTCCTCCCTTCCCTCACTCCCACCCCTCCGCATTTTGACAAAATGACCTAATAATCATTGTTGTAATGATACTGACAGACAAAAAACTGGCTTCAGCTGTCGGGCCAATAAGGATAAAATCACCACATAAAACACTAATTAATTTGATGACTTTTATAAAGGACCCCAGAAAAAAAAACGAGAAAATAACTCCATTGTAGGAAGCAGTGAATTTATCATCCAGCAAGAGGTGAAGCAGGGAGATTAAAAAGGGTTACCATTATTTGTTAAGATTAAGATCAAGTTTTACTTCTCGCTGGGAAGAAGGAAAGGGATGCAAAATGCAGATAACACTGTGAACCCCAAAAAATGAGAAACCAACTGACTCTGTGCCGCATAACAATAATCAGCTAGCCAGCCAAGTCAGTCAGTTACCCCTTCCATCCATTAGCAGGTAAACAGCCATTGTTGTCGAAAAACTACAAAGTGTAAGAAATTAATTAAAAAGCAGATTTATGAAACCATAAAACTTTTCAGCACTTCTTCAAATTGTAGTCGTGGTGGGGTGGGGGCAAGAGAGGGAGACGGATGAATGAATGCCCTATCATCATTCCTTTGACCCTTTCATCCTTCACAGTTAATGCTGAAACACATTAACATTTTGTGCCCCTGCTCCATTTCAATTTGCCATTGTGTTTTGTTTACTGAAGTTTATGGTGAATGTTAGTGTATTACTGAAATTTATGTGTGTGTGCGAGTGTTCTTGTTTGCCAACGCGTTTCAAAGTAGCCCAGTTTATTGTTGTTTGAGGATTTGTTGTTAGTCGCTTGCCGGATTGTAAGGTTGCTGGGTAATTGGATACGGATGTATAAGAATGCGGTTAACTACACAAGACAACAAAAGGGAAACCCTTTGAAAAAAATCTTTAAAAGTATTCTGTTAAAATATTTAAAAAAAAATCAGGCATTACAATTTTCTTACAAAAATCCAGCCCCTGATTAGTCGGACTTCCAAAAATCTTCTACTGGGTATTTAAAAAAAATATTCTTGAAAAAATTCCGCGCCTAATTGAGTCCAAGAAAAATATTCTTCAAAAATCCACGAATTATTGAGTCCTTGGAAAAATAGTCTTCAAAAACATACGCCTTAGTAACTCCTTGAAAAAAATATTTTTTCTGAAATTCCCGCTGCATCGAGTCCTTGAAAATATATTTTTCCAGAAATCCATGCTTGAGTCCTTGAAAAAATGCTTTCAGAAATCGACGCCTAATTGAATCCTTGAAAACATATTCTTACAGAAATATATTCCAGAAACATATTCCTTCAGAAATTTCCTCCCTATTGTGTCTTTCAAAAAATTATTTCAGAAATCGACGCCTAACTGAGTTCTTGAGCAATCCCCTGCCTATTGAGTTCTTAAAAAATATCCTTTCAGAAATCGACCCCTAACTAAATCCTTGAAAACATATTTTTTTCAGAAATTCCCTCCCTATTGTGTCCTTCAAAAAATTATTTCAGAAATCGACGCCTAACTGAGTCTTTGAAAACATATTCTTACAGAAATCCCATCCCTATTGAGTCCTTGAAAATAAAAAATATATATTTCCGAAATCGACGCCTAACTGAATCCTTGAAAACATATTCTTTCAGAAATTCCCTTCCTATTGTGTCCTTGAAAATAAAAAAAAAATATTTCCAAAATCGACGCCTAACTGAATCCTTGAAAGCATATTCTTTCAGAAATCCCACCAATATTGAGTCCTTGAAAAAAAAAATATTTTAGAAATCTGCGCCTTATTGAGTCCTTGGAAACATATTCTTTCAGAAATCCCCAACATATTGAGTCCTTGAAAAAAATCTTTTAGAAATCTCCGCCTTATTGAGTCCTTGCAAACCTAATCTTTCAGAAATCCCCGCCCTATTGAGTCATTAAAAAAATATCCTTTCAGAAATCCCCTCCCTATTAAGTCATTGAAATAATATCCTTTCAGAAATCCCATCCCTATTGAGTCCTTGAAAAATATTATTTTCGAAATCTCCGACTACCACAGGCCATGAAAAAAGATTATTTTAAAAATTCACGCCTTCACAGGCCTTGACAATAAAAATCCTTGAAAAGATATTCTTAAAAAAACTCAAGCCTATTTGAGTCTTTAAAAAATTTTTCTTTAAGGCCTTGACAATAAAAATCCTTGAAAAAATATTCTTAAAAAACCCAAGCGTATTTGAGTCCTTGAAAAAATGTTCTTTAAAAAAATCCAAGCCTTTCGAGTCTATGAACCTTGTTTATTCATTAATCATTCTTGTGTAAAAATCTTCTTGATCCCTTTTTTTAAAAAAAAATTTAGCCCAGTGTCTTTATAGTTGCCCCAGCTTATGCCATAAAAGTAGCTCTTAAGAACGAGTTATGAGCGAGAGAGAATTTAACAAACAATGACTGTTTGATGGCGTTTGAGTGCTACTTTATTGACGAGATTCAATATTGTGAAGTGAAAAATTCCGAAATGAAAAATGGGGTAGAGCTCAATGCTGCCTCTCGCTGTATGGATGGAAACCACATTCGAAGAATGAAATTTGCCTGTGGGCGGGTGACCTGATGAAAGGGAGGGGTGGTGCTATGTTTGTGAACATTATTATTTGTCAATAGCGAAAGTCAATATTTGTATAAAATTGTGAAAACTCATTTAAAAATGAAAACATCAAACGAACGAATGCCGAGTGAACGACGAACCATCAGCCGTTTATAAATACTCCTCGAGTGGCTGACATATTTTGATGGGATCTCATTTTGCCGTTTTGTTTTCATTGTATTTCCTCATTTTGCCTGAGCTATTGAAACACTTTTGCTAGCATTATGGCAATAATAACCATGCCATGATTCTCAGCTGTTTTAGAATCATGGACGGGGGTGGCAAACAAAAAAACCAAAGTTTCATTTGGATGCCGATGATGATGATGACAAGCATTGAACCCAGAGTGATGACTGCTACCACCACCCTGATGATGTCGACGATGAGATGAAATTTCAGATTTTTCTTTTTTTTTCAAAAACTGAATGTTTTGTTGAGAGAAAAACAAAAAAAAAAACAACAACCTCAAAGTCTGAGTGCGTCTGATTGATGTGTCGTCGTTGTTGTTGTTGTTTTAATCGAAAACAGTAACAACAATACGCTTCTAATTGTGGATATATGTGTGTGTTTGTGTGTTCTATTTGGGGTATAAGGGAATTTCCCATCGAAAGGTTTGTGTCATTGTTTGTTTCCCCCCATGTTTCATTTGACAAAACGTCAAACTGTTTTTGCGAACAGCTGTTTACCATTCCGCCAGTTCTCCAATTTTGTTTCTATAAAGAAAATAATAGATCTTTGACATAACTAATTGTCCATGTGGGACGTGGGGCAGAAACTCCCCGCGATTTCGTTGTTGAAGGAAATAAAAATCAGTTTTTTTATTTGCTTCCACTTAAAATTTCAAATTTAATGGCACAGAATTTCGGAAAGGGAAAATATTTTTGCAAAAAAAATAAATAAATAAATAAATAAAAATATTGGGATTTCTTGAAAATAATAATATTCCTTGAAAAATATTCTTCAAAATCTACAGGCCTTTGGTTGTCCTTGAAAAAATATTATTTTTTAAAAATTCAGGCATATTCTGGTGTTGGACTTAAAAATAAATCTACGTCTCGTGAATCCTTAAAAATATATTTTTCAAAATCTATGCCTCTTTAATATTTTATTAAACCTACGTCTCGTGGGTCCTTAAAAATATATTTTTTAAAATCTACACCTCTGTGAGTCTTTGAAACAAACATTCATTAAAAACTCCACGCCTCTATGAGTCCTCGAAAAATTATTATTTTAAAAATCTACGTCCCGTGATTCCTTCAAAAATAATGCTTTTAGTGAGTCCTCGTGATTCTTTAAAAATATATTCTTTAAAAATCTACTTTTCATTGAGTCTTCGAAAAAATATTCTTTAAAAAACTACGTCTCATTGAGTCTTCGAACAAATATTCGCCTCTATGAGTCCTTGAAACAAATATTCTTTAACAAATCCATGCCTCATTGAGTCTTCAAAAATATTCTTTAGCCAGTGAGCAGAGCAGTATAGTCGGACGGGGCCGACCATACGATACCCTACACAACTATCACGGAACTCTAACTTTCTTCGGATTTTTATTCCGAGCCTGGGCAATATTTCGTGATATTTGCACCCTCTTGCCCGATTAGACGTCAACAGAATCCCTTCCTTACACTGACGTATTTTCCGAATATTACTAATATTCAGTACAGCCCTTATCATTAATTGTCTAGATTCCCTTCACCGTGGGCTGCGTTGTGATGTTCGTCCTATAATTGTGGCATATAGATCGACTCGAAAAAAAAACACAAAAATATTAAGTTCTCGGTCCACTGATCATCATCGAAAATTATAGACGTTGTCCTTGACCATAGCTTAAACCTCATGAAACATTTTAAAACGATCACCGCTATATATCCGCCCTGCAGTGTTGTAATTTTTTACTAAATAATATATGAATCGTAAGATCCTGAAAATATTTAAGTGTAACTCCCACATCCGAGTACATACGACAATGTAATTGGTATCAATTTGAAGGCCAACCACTCCTCTTGGATATACTATCAACTTTTCGGGTCTATGTCCTACAGGGGTTAATCTATACGCTATAGAATACAAATTTTATAATTTTTCATGCAAAAGTCAGAGTCCATTTGACCCGCTAAATATTGACCGATCTTTATGAAAACATGCATGCTTATTCTTTGGCCCGATCCCCTTTTCCTTGTAAAATTTTGCGATGTTCGGACCATAATTGCGGCCTCTAGAGCGACCAGAAAAACAGACAAAAATTAAGTATTTGGTCCATATCATCCCCTAAATATTAATCTATCTTTACCAATAGGGGTCTTCATTGGCCAGAACCCATCCTACATGCAAAATTTCGTGAAGATTGGTCCATAACTGTGGCCTGTATCGTGTTTACAAATTATAATGAACAGACGGACGGACACACATGTCTAGATCGACTCAGCTAATTAAGATATGACGATCGGTATACTTGAAGGTGGGTTAGGACCAATATTTCGCGGCGTTACAAACTCTTGGGGATGCACAAAGCTATAATTCCCGGACAACATAGTTGTGTAGGGTATAACCAGGAAAGAAAGTAGTAAAGTCGGACTGGGCCGACTATATGACCACCTTCACCACTATATGTGTATTGTACATGTGTATCATAACAATTTCATGCCAATGTTCCACCGAAGAAACCTACACCTTTCTGCAACCTATGCTAAATTTAATTCCAATCGGGCAGATTTAGAATAGAATGTGGGACCTATATCTGAAACTGAACCGATATTCTCGAAACTTAACATACCTCATTCTAGACACAATACAGTACGCGATACCAAACTTCTTGAAAATCGAAGAATATATAGGGACTTTGGTGCACTATTTACATAAAATCGGACGAAAATATATATGGGAGCTATATCTAAACCTGAACCGATTTTCACGAAACTTAGCACACATCGTTCTGGACCTAATTCAGGGGCCTATGCCAAATTTTGTGCAAATCGAAATATATATGGGGACTGTGGTGCACCATTTTCATAAAATTGGACGAAACTATATATGGGAGCTATATCTATATCTGAACCGATTTTTAGAAACTTAACACACATCGTGCTAGACCTAATTTATTACGCTGTTGGGTTTTATTTTGAAATATGGGTTTTATTTTGAAATACTGTTCAAACGTTCATATTTGTGTGATTAATGTTTAAATCGTTTTTGACATGCCCTCAATTCAAATCTATTAATGGTTGAAATTTGTAGAAAATAAATTAAATTCAATCAGTTATTGTTGTTTAAATTTCTATTAAAAAGAGGGATGATCCTATGGGGCGTATGCTTTCTGGTGATTATATGTTTTGCCTATGGGCACATCAATCATACGCCTACTTTCCTTGTAAATATCGGTCGATACAATAGTAATTTATTCGATTTTCTTATTATATATACATATATATATTTAATAAAATTGTAATACATTTTCATTACTTCTGGTGGATGATTTTCATTCGCCGAAATGACAATCTTTTAGCACGAATTTAATTGAAACCCATCATTGTCACATATCAATAAGGCGTTACCAGTTAAAAGAACATTGTTCCTTTACACAAAAAAAATCTATCACATAATGACAGTTATCATTTACACATTGTCATCAAAGATATCAATCGTTTTTTCTTATTCCTCTTCCATTGAAAGCTTCCTACATGGAAATTCAGTTAACCATTATATTTGTTAATTTTTTTCCTGGTAACTGTGCTGTTATAAGGGAGTGTAAAAACAACAAAATGATAAAGTATTTGCTGCTACATTTTGATATGTTTGTTGTTCCATGTGAACAACAAAAAACGGAGGAAGCAAAGAACCTCTCGCTCCCTCTCCCACACAATTGCCACAAAATGTTACACCATAAGCATCCGATGAATTATAAAAGCAATCAATTCATGCGGAAAATCGCTGACGTCCTTTTTCGTAACAGTACCATTGATTGTTATTGTGTGTTGTTGCTATTCGTTGGTTTTTTTGAAAGAGGGAAGGAAGTGTGGAGGTGTGCGACCGTATCCTTTGCTTGTTATCCTAAACTAAGGAATGCAGTTATTTTGCCATAAACATAAATTTAATGTACTCAACATTTTTTTCGTGGCGTTTTTTTAGATTTTTCGTTTTGCTACTGAAACTTGGTATTGCAAAATAGTAACCAGCATGAATAAATATTGGAATGGAATGTGCAGTTTGTGGTTAGCGAATATAGAAATATAACGATAAACATTAGTGGAAAAAGAGAAAATTTTAAAGATGTAATCTACGTATTAGGTATTTTGGTGCTTGTAGAAATATTCTTTAAACAATTCACGTCATAGGTCTTTACAAAATCCACACCTGTTTGATGATCCTTCACGGCTTATATGAATCCTTTAAAAAATATTCTTTAAAATCCACATTTATATATGGGTCCTTAAAAGCATTCTTATAAAAACAAAACACCCTTAAAAAATCTGTAAAAAACCACGCCTTATATTAGTCCTTGAAAAAATCCTTAAAAAAATATTCATTAAAAAAACGCCTTATTTTGGTCCTTGAAGACAAAAATCCTTAAAAAATATTATTTAAAAACACATACCTTATTTTGGTCCTTGAAGAAAAAAATTATTAAATCAGTGAGGAAAATAGTAAAGTCGGACGGATCTGACTATATGATACCCTTCACCACTTTGGGTATATTCAACAGATGAATCCTAACAGACGTCGCATTTTTAAAGGACCAGTAAAATGAAATTGGATCAATGAACATGTCATTTTGCAACCAATACTAAATTTTTTATTTTGCCAGATATAGAAGCTATATCTAAATCTGAACCGATTTCAGGAAACTTAACAGACCTAATTAATTACGCTGTGCCAAATTTCGTGCAAACCGAAAGATATAAAGAGACGTTGGTGCACCATTTACATTATATATATATGGGAGCTATATCTAAATCTGAACCGATTTTCAGGAAACTTAACTCTAGACCTAATTCATTGCACTGTACCAAATTTCGTGCAAATCGAGAAATATATAGGGACTTTGGTGCACCATTTACATTAAATAGGACGAAAATATATATGGGAGCTATATCTAAATCTGAACCGATTTTTCCCAATTTAAAATAGGATTCGTCCTTGGGCGAAATATGTGACCTATGCCAATTTTCATACAAATCGGATCATAGATGCGACCTGTACTTCGTTCACAAAAATAAATGGACAGACGGACGGGCGGACATGTGTAAATTGACTCAGAAAGTGATTCTAAGCATATTCTCAAAAGGAGCCATGTATTTATCTCGTTTAAGTTCTTTAAGAAAATTTGGTCCTCAAAGAATAATTCTTAAAAAATATTCTCTAAAAAACCACGCCTCCTTTTGGACCTTGAAGAAAAATCCTTAAAAAAATATTCTTTAAAAAACCACGCCTCCTTTTGGACCTTGAAGAAAAATCCTTAAAAAAATATTCCTTTTGGTCCTTGAAGAAAAATCCTTAAAAAAATGTTCTTTAAAAAACCACGCCTCCTTTTGGACCTTGAAGAAAAATCCTTAAAAAAAATATTCCTTTTGAACCTTGAAGAAAAATCTTTAAAAAAATATTTAAAAAAAAACCACGCCTCCTTTTGGACCTTGAAGAAAAATCCTTAAAAAAATATTCTTTAAAAAACCACGCCTTTTGGGCCGTGAAAAAATCCTTAAAAAACCACGCCTTATTTTGGAACTTGAAGAAAGAAATTTTTGTTTAAATCCACGCCTTGTCTTGGCCTTTGAAGAAAAAATCCTTAAAAATACACGCTTTGTTTTGTTAGGGTCCTTAAAAATGTTCTTTAAAAATTAAACTTCTTTTGTCAGGGTCCTTAAAAATGTTCTTTAAAAATTAAACTTCTTTTGTCAGGGTCCTTAAAAATGTTATTTATAAATTAAACTCCTTTTGTTAAACTCCAGTTAAGGACCGGTCCTTGAAAGATATTTTTAACCAATCCACGCCTTTGACTGGTCCTTGAAAAATATTCTTTAAAAAATCCACGCCTTTGACTGGTCCTTGAAAAATATTCTTTAAAAAATCCACGCCTTTGACTGGTCCTTGAAAAATCTTCTTTAAAAAATCCACGCCTTTGACTATTGAAGACCCCTAAAAATCTTCTTTAAAAAATCCACGCCTTTGACTATTGAAGACCCCTAAAAATCTTCTTTAAAAAATCCACGCCTTTGACTGGTCCTTGAAAAATATTCTTTAAAAAATCCACGCCTTTGACTGGTCCTTGAAAAATATTCTTTAAAAAATCCACGCCTTTGACTGGTCCTTGAAAAATATTCTTTAACAAATCCACGCCTTTGACTGGTCCTTGAAAAATATTCTTTAACAAATCCACGCCTTTGACTGGTCCTTGAAAAATATTCTTTAAAAAATCCACGCCTTTGACTGGTCCTTGAAAAATATTCTTTAAAAAGTCCACGCCTTGAGTTGGTACATGAAAGTCTTTGAAAAAATATTCGTTAAAAAACCCACGCCTTGTGTTGGTCCTTAAAAATAAGCCTTTAAATAGGCCATTGAAGGGCCTTTAATAGGCCCATAAAAATATTATTTAAGGAATCCACGCATATATTTTCTTGTTTAAAAAATCCATCATTGAATAAGTATTCTTGAATAAATGTGAAATAATCTTTAAACAAAGTTTCCTCAGCATGAGTTTCAATTTAATTTTGTTCCTGACCATTACCCACAACATCGCATTTGCCCTTAACATAACCAAGTGACTATAACCGTTAAGTGAAACAATTTATTCAAGCATTATCCTCCAACATTGATAATACACAACGGTATTTCCCCAAAAATAAAATTACAAACTCACACACACATAAACACTCTCACACAGTCGCTGGTCTAACCAAAAAAAAAAAAGAGAACGCCGGAATGGGAATCCCTTATCCAACTTGAAATTCGAATAAAGTGAAATGTCTAAACAAAAGAGAATTATTCATCCATCATAATTGGAAAACCTCAATAACTTTAACTATAACTGTGATATCAGTGAAATTGTGGTCTGCCTTCAGCTCCACAGCCACTGGCTGGCCCTTCCCACCATTCCCCACGTAGCCTCTCTATGGCTGTTTGTCTGTCTAACACAATCGTTACAGCAGTTCTACAATCAAATTTCCATCAACTATTCCATTTCACTTAAAATTTATGCAAACACACACCGAAACCCACACACACACACACTCATAGAACCACATACACTCACACATAGCCGCATAACTCACCACACTACTACAACATTACTATGCCAATTCGAATGGAGAAACCCCAAAACTGTAACGTCACTGAAGTGTAGCAAATGGACTCCGAATAGTGTTGATATGGTGCATAGGCGGGTTGGAGGGAAGAAGGGAGAGATGGACTCCAAAGAACTACAATATTCAGTTACATTCATTCGCTTATTCATTTTATCTATTCGAACGCCAATAATAATGACGAAAGGAAAATTTTTCTATAGATTTCATTTGAATTGGCAAAAAATGGCGAAACGAGGCAACAAAGAAAAGAAATCTTAAATGAATTTCACAGACGTAGTAGAAGATATTGAATTGTTGAAGTAGGAAGCAGTAGACGAAGGCATGAATGGCTAGAATAGTGTGCAAATAAGAATAAAATACGGAACCACAACTTGAATAGTTGAGCTTGGGAAAAATTTGATGGAGGCAGTTTATTTTTTTGGTTGTGGATTGTGGTTAGACGGAGGAAGGTGGCGAGGATGAGTTCGAAAGAAAATTAAATGAGAGTTGATTTGAAATGGGGGAAATAACTGCATAATTCGAAATCTTGGACCATTACAGGCGTGGATTTTTTAAATAATATTTTTTCAAGGACCAATACAAAGTGTGGATCTTTTAAAGAATATGTTTTCAAGGACCACTACAAAGCATGGATTTTTAACGAATATTTTCTCAAGGACTACTACAGGCGTGGATTTTTTAAAGAAACATTTTTTCTAAGACCACTGCAGGCGTGGATTTTTTAAAGAATATTTTTTTCAGGGACCAATACAAGGCGTGGATTTTTTAAAGAATATTTTTTTCAGGGACCAATACAAGGCGTGGATTTTTTAAAGAATATTTTTTCAGGGACCACCACAAG
Organism: Musca vetustissima; assembly: GCF_032173495.1. Classification (NCBI taxonomy): domain Eukaryota; kingdom Metazoa; phylum Arthropoda; class Insecta; order Diptera; family Muscidae; genus Musca; species Musca vetustissima. The sequence continues at coordinate 45,049 of NW_026885977.1, forward strand.
GCGTGGATTTTTTAAAGAATATTTTTTCAGGGACCACCCCAAGGCGTGGATTTTTTAAAGAATATTTTTTCAGGGACCACCACAAGGCGTGGATTTTTTAAAGAAAATTTTTTCAGGGACCACCCCAAGGCGTGGATTTTTTAAAGAATATTTTTTCAGGGACCACCACAAGGCGTGGATTTTTTAAAGAATATTTTTTCAGGGACCACCACAAGGCGTGGATTTTTTAAAGAATATTTTTGCAAGGACCACCACACGGCGTGGATTTTTTAAAGAATATTTTTTCAAAGATTATCAAAGGCGTGGATTTTTTAAATAATGTTTTTTCAAAGATTATCAAAGGCGTGATTTTTTTAAAGAATGTTTTTTCAAAGATTATCAAAGGCGTGGACTTTTTTAAGAATGTTTTTTCAAAGATTATCAAAGGCGTGATTTTTTTAAAGAATGTTTTTTCAAAGATTATCAAAGGCGTGATTTTTTAAAGAATTTGGCATAGCTCATCTATTTGGCCCAAGGACGAACCCTATTGAAATTGGGAAAAATCGGTTTAGATTTCGATATAGCTCCCATATATATTATCGCCCGATTTGATGTAAATGGCCACCAAAGTCCCTATATATTATTCGAGTTGCGCGAAATTTTGCATAGTGTACTGATGACATGTGCCGAGTTTCGAAAAAATCGGTTCAGATTTATATCTATTTATATCTCCCATATATATTTTCGTCCGATTTCAGGTAATTGGGGCTCCAAAGTCCATATATATCGTTCGATTTGCACGAAATTTGTCATAGGGTACAGAATTAGGTCCAACATGATGTGTGTTAAGTTTCGTGAAAATCGGTTGAGATTTAGATATAGCTTCCATATGTATTTTCGTCCGATTTAAGGTAGACCTGGCACCTATGTCCTTATATATCTTTCGATTTGCATGATATTTGGCGTACGATACTGAATTTGATCCAGAATAATTTGTGCTAAGTTTCGTGAAAATCGGTTCAGATTTACATATAGCTCCCATATATATTTTCGTCCGATTAAAGTCTTTATATATCTTTCGATTTGCACGAAAGTTGCCATAGGTTACTGAATTAGTTCGGCAATGATGTGTGCCAAGTTTCTTGAAAATCGGTTCAGATTTAGATGTAGCTCCCATATATATTTTCGTCCGATTTAATGTAAATTTTGCACTAAATACCCATAGCTAAGCCGATTGACATAGCTGGGCTATGTATAATATACCAAAAGTTGTGAAGGGTATCTCTATAGTCGGCCTAGTCCGACTTTACTACTTTCCTTACTGGGTTTTCTTATATTAGTAGATTTACTTTTATTAAATTTTCCAATTTTTAGAATTTCTAATCCTTTCCTCACTGTGTGTGCGTGCCTACACACAAAAAAGTGAGCAAAGAAATACTTTTTGAAATCCTCAAAATATTTCTAAGCCTTCCCCCTAAAAAAACAACAACAACAAATGGCAACATTTTCCAAATATTCAATGGTTTTAGACAACTTTTAACAAAACTAAGAGAATGCAATGTCCTTCCTTTGTTTAGTTTAGTTTTTTCACTTTGTCACCATCTTGAGAGCGTATGAGTGTGCGTAGTCGTCGTCTGTATGTAAAACAAAAGCGTTTAAAGATCTCTAGCTTGGTACAAGTATTTTCCCCCAACATAAGCCGATGTATGTGTATGCACATAGCTGTGTGGTAAGCCATGACAGAAGCCTTTGCCACACAATGGTGGATTAGAATATGTAAAGCACACACACACACATCCACTCTTGTTCACACACACACAACAATACATAGAAAAATCTAACCAACAAAATAAAACAGGAAAAAATCAAAACGAATAAAGAAAAATAGAAATTAAATGAAAAACATACAAAGCCACTCAATAACACTCATTGTCGTGGTTGGTTCTCATCCTTTTTCAATGTCCTGTGGACGATGATGATGATGATGATCATCATCATCTTCCCACTGTGGCTATCTGTCTGTCTGTCTTTCTGTGTATTGTTCATGAATTGTTTCTATGTAAATATAATCTTTGTTTTTATTGTAATTCTATATAAGCCACAGTTGTTGTTCTATTCCATACAAAAATATTAATGTAATTTGTGATGTTATTGTGTGTGTGTGTGTGTTTGTGTGCGAGAGTGTGATAGTATTTGTCTATTCTGAAAATAAAAATGTGTTTTTTTTTTGTTAGTATTTCCCATAATCCTTTTTTAGATTCTTTTGATATTCCGACAAATGGTTGGTCGAGACGGTGGGTCGTTCGTTCTGTCGTTTTGGTTTTTGGTCGCATCATCGATTAATTTTTGCGAGAAAATTAAAAGACAATAGCTTTTTGTTCGGCTCAGTTCGCTATGGCCCGGTTCTACAGTCCAAAGTCAATGGCTTTGTGGTTTGGCAGCTTTCAATAAATGACCAGTTATTATTGTCTGTTGTCTTTAAATAAAAGACATTGTTCTAGTCAACCAAGGATAATGGTTATTATTGTTGGCTATTTTTGTTGTATTTGGCAAAAAAATAAATTAGTTTTTACAGTAAAGAACATTTGTGGCCGAAAATTTTAAATTTATAAATATATCTTATTATTTTATAATGTATATTATTTAAATGGAACAAGGACCAAAACAATGCGTGGATTTATTATAGAATATTTTTCAAGGGCCAACTGAGGCGTGGATTTTTTAAAGAATATTTTTCAAGGGCCAACTGAGGCGTGGATTTATTAAAGAATATTTTCAAGGGATAAAACAAGGCCTGGATTTTTTAAAGAATATTTTAGGGGTTCATACAAAGGCGTGGATTTTTTAAAGAATATTTCTTCAAGGTCCTACAAAGGCGTGGATTTTTTAAAGAATATTTCTTCAAGGACCAACACAATTAAAGAATATTTATTCATGGACCAACAAAAGGCGTAGATTTTTTAAAGAATATTGGAATTTGTAAAGAATTGTTTTTTTTTAACTAGAAAGCGTGAATTTTTTTATAGCAGAATCGTGGATTAAAAAAAATGTTTTTTAAAGACCAAAATAGGCGTAGATATTTAAAAAGATTGTTTTTTCTAGGACCTATTGGTGCCTGGATTTTTTAAAAAAATATATATTCATATTTTTTTATATTTCTAGGCGTTGGTTTTTTTAGGAATACTTTTTGAAGGGCATATTGATTCGAGGATTTTTTAAAGAATATTTTTTCAAGGACCTATTGAGATGAGGATTTTTCAAAGACTATTTTTCATGACCATTAGAGACGTGGATTTTACAAATAAATATGTCTTCTAAGTCCATTAGCGGCAGGAATTACCAGAAACCACAAAAGGCGTGGATATGTAAAAAAATATTTTTTCTAAGACCTTTGGAGAACTGGATTAAAAAAAATCTAATAACTATAGAGACGAGGATTTTAAAAAAAATTGAATTACCAGTAGAGCGTTTTTATACCCTACACAACTATGTTGCCTGGGTATTATACCTTTTTGTGCAGCCCCAAGAGTTTGTAACGCAGCGAAATATTGGTCCTAGACCCACCATTAAGTATACCGATCGTCTTATCTCGACTAGCTGAGTCGATCTAGACATGTGTGTCCGTCCGTCCGTCTGTCCATTATAATTTGTAAGCACGATACATGCCACAGTTATAGACCAATCTTCATGAAATTGTGCATGTAGGATGGGTTCTGGCCAATGAAGACCCCTATTGTTTTTGGGAAAGATCGTCTAATATTTAGGATTAAATATACCAAATACTAAATTTTTGTCGGTTTTTCTGTTCGCTCCAGAGACCGCAATTATGGCCCAAACACCGCAAATTTTTGCATGGAGAAGGGGATCGGCCCAAAGAATAAGCATGCCTGTTTTGATAAAGATCGGTCAATATTTAGCGGGTCAAATGGACCCTGACTTTGACAAAATTTGTATTCTATGGCGTATATATTTACTCCTGAAGGACATAGACCCGAGAAGTTGACAATGTATCCAAGAGGAGTGGTTGACCTTTAAATTAACATCAATTATAACCCATTATCACTCTAGAGAGCGGAACTATAGCGCTGATCACTTTGAAATGTTCCATGAGGTTCCAGTTATGGTCAAGGACAACGCCTATAATTTTCGGTGATGATCAGATAATAATTTTATAATGAAGTGGACCGAAAACTTAATTTTTGTGTTATATTCGAGTCGATCTATAGACCACAAATGAAAGCCGAACTTCACAATACAATCCACGGTGAAGGGAATCTGGACACTAGCTGTACTGAACACTCGTAATATTCGGAAAATATGCAAGTGTAAAGAAGTGATGATCTTGACCTCTAATCTAAGGGTGAAAATATCGCGAAATATTGCCCAGGCTCGGAATAAACATCCGAGGAAAATTTGAGTTCCGTGGTAGGTGTGTAGGGTTTCGTCAGGTCGGCTCCGTCCGACTATACTGCTCCGCTCACTGGTTTTTAAATAATTTTTATGTTTTTGTGCATATGTTTATAACAGGCAAAAGGAAACAAGATAGACCCATGGTTCCTTTTCAGAATATACATAGAATCACTTTCTAAGTCGATTTATGCATGCCCGTCCGTCCGTCTGACTGTCCATGTTAAATTGTAAACAAAGTACAGGTCGCATTTATGATTTGAATTGGATGAAATTTGGCACAGCTCATTTATTTGGCCCAAGGACGAACCCTATTGAAATTGTGAAAAATCGGTTCAGATTTAGATATAGCTTCCATATAAATGGTACACCATAGGCCCTAAATATCGTTCGATTTGCACGAAATCTGGCACAGCGTACTGAATTAAGCCTAGAATCATGTGTCCTAAGTTTCGAGGAAATCGGGTCAGATTTAGATATAGCTCCCATGTATATTTTCGTCCGATTTAAGGTAAATTGTACACCAAAGACCCTATATATTCTTCGATTTGCACGAAATTTGGCGCAGCGTACTGAATTAAGCCTAGATTGATGTGAGCTAAGTTTTGTGAAAATCGGTTCAGATTTATATAACGCTCCCATATATATTTTTGTCCGATTCAAGGTAAATGGTGCCCTAAAGTCCCTAAATATCGTTCGATTTGCACGAAATCTGGCACAGCGTACTGAATTAAGCCTAGAATGATGTGTGTTAAATTTCCTGAAAATCGGTTCAGATTTAAATATAGTTCCCATATATATTTTCGTCCGATTTAAAGTAAATGGTGCACCAAACACCCTATATATTCTTCGATTTGCACGAAATTTGGTATATCGTAATGAATTGAGTCTAGAGAGATGCGTGCTAAGTTTCGTGAAGATCCGTTCTGATTTAGATATAGCTCCCATATATATGTTCGTCCAATTTTACATAAATGCTTCACCAAACTCCTAATGTGTGTCCTATTAACACGAAATGTTCTTAACGTATCAAATTGAGACTTGACTGACGTTATTGGGGTTCTGTTGAAATTGGTGCAGATGCAGCCATAGCTTACATATATATTTCGAACGGGTATCTGATTGAAATTAAGTTTTTAACATTGCGGCGTACCGAATAGTGTGTATCAATTTTCCTATAAATCGTTTTCAATAAATTTGTCTCATGGTACGCAGACGACTCTAAATATGCCCGAATGAAATTAAATTTATCATAGGTCGTAGAAAGACATGAGTATGTTCCTTCGAGAGAATATTGGCTTACAATTGTAAGACTACATATGTATGTACTAGGCTTTATTCAGTACCCAAAGTGGTGAAGGGTATCATATAGTCGGCCCAGTCCGACTTTACTACTTTCCTTACTGGTTCAACTCCCATTAGAGAAGTGGCTTTGTTGTAATTTGCCATTTTGAAACAGGCCAAACATATCAAAGTCTTTTAAAGTCTATTAAAAATAATTGTTTAATATTCGACTTTTTAATACCCCTTTGAAAACATATTTTTTTTAATTTGGTTTCAAGTGATATTTATTTTTAAGCAATTCTTCAATTAAAAATTTTTGCAGTGCGGCAATAATTTTTTAATCTTTAATTTTATTAGATTGTATCTAATTTTTCAAAAATCCAGGTGTGTTCTTTTCTACTTCATGATATCCCAACAATTTCCAAATAGTATTTTGTCAAGACTTTATTAAAACAAATTAAAAGACAACATATTCAAATATGCCAGCATTAATTGCTGTTGTTGCTGCTGTAGCAATTCTTAAACATGCAAATTAAATGTAACATTCCAACACGAAACCTCATCGACAAGGGCTGGGAGGCAGTCTTGTTTGGCATTCTTGTGGACTAACTTCCACTTCATTCACCAGTTTTGCCACCACCACTTGGCTTTCATTTTCTCTTTCAAGAATTTTATTTTTTTTTCAGATTTTTTTCTCTTCATCAGCCTTCTGTTGATTTGTCTTAAATATTGCTTTCGCTTAGTTAAACACTTTTACTTGGTTACTGAATGAGAATTCGAGAAATCCTGGCCTTATTGAGACGATTTCAATTTTTTTTCACTTTGTTTTTCGAAGGGGAGCCAAATACAATATGAGGATGGAGGGGTGCAGGCGAACTCACACACAAAGTAGAGTGGTACTCAACTATATATTGTGGGTCAAGATGCCAGGGTCTAGAGCTGGCACAATGAGTGTCAGATGCAGAGAGGAAGGGCGAGAGGTAGGAAGGGAGTGAGAGTACGGAAAGTAGCACAATGTGTAACTAAGAAATTTGTGTTGTGAAATTTTATGAATGAATCCAAGAGAATTGTGTGAACTTTCACACTTGCTCTGGTTTGTTTTTCCCCATTTTTTTTTCTTTTTGTTATTTCCTATTATTTTTTCCATTTTGTTTCATTGTCTGAATCTATATAAAATTTCAATATTTATATTGAAGAAAATGGGCGTGAAAGAGATGAAAAGTCTTCGAGTCTCAAGTTCCAAATGAACTCAATCCATTTGAATGCCAAGGCAGAAACAACTAAGTATGCAGTCAGTCAGTCATCCAGCCATCCATCTATCCTTCCATTTCTACATCCTGAGCCTGTATAAAATTTAACTGCTGAATGGCCACAATGAATGGAAGGAGTAGATGAACGATAGAACAGGATTATTGTTTAGGTTACGATTGCTGTTTTTGTTGTAGTTGTTGTTCTTGTTAAATACTATTTCAATATTGTTTGGAATTCTATTCATTGTTTTCCGTCCATTGGATTCGTTTGTATTTTTCATTCTCTGCAATTGCACTTTAGTTCGGGGAGTGATGGAGGCGATGTCAGGCAATGCAGCAGAAAGAGGATTTTTAAGTCAATTTCAAATCTAATCGTTCCGATGAATTACTCTAATACTTTTTCTCTGTTTTTTCATTTTTTTGTTCTTTTTGTTTTTGATGACAGCTGGAAGGCTATATGAGGCATTTATTGGGGGAATTTCAGTGGACTTTAAAGGAAGTTTTGAATGAGACATTGATTTTAAAAGGTCGGACGAATACATCAAAATACGTGGATTAAATATTAAATACTTTTTAAGGTATTTAGGAAAGAAAAGGATCTCTCGCAGCCCTACAATACCGTACGAGGATTCAGACAAGGCCATAGTTTGTCGCGTAACCTGTTTAACATCCTGCTGGATAAGGTCATACGATGCCATAAACATTCTGCCGATTTATACTCCGAGCCTGTCATATTTGCAACATGTTAACCGATGTCAACAGCTCCTCTGTATTACCTTGGCATTTTCTTCGAATTAGATTTTCCCGGGGTGAACGCCATAATATTCAAGTTTTGTGCGTAAACACAAAAGTCTGGGTTAATTTGACCCGCAGAATATTGACCACTCATTATCAAAACTTACTTAGTTAGCTGACTTGTGACAGAACTTTCCTTCCATAAGTCGAGCTTAGAAAAGATTTCCAGGCGCGTCGGTCTTTTGCGTTGTTTTTCCAATTTGAAAGACCATTTTCGGCAATGTTGTCTTCCACTTGATCTTTCCAACGTATTCTTGGCCTCCCCATTCCGCGTGAACCATCAGCTGGTTCGCTTTTATATGCCTTCTGGGCTGGGGCATCTTCATCCATTCTCACAAAATGACCTAGACACGGAAGTCGCTGCAGCTCAATACGTCTAACAATGTCGATGTCCTGGTTCATTCGACGGCGATATTAACCGTAAACGCAGATCGGCCCATAGATTTTTCGGAGAATTTTTCTCTCAAACACTCCAAGAGCTGCCTCATCTGCTTGCGTAAGTATGCTTCACATCCATAAACAGCACGGGTAGTATCAGCGTCTTGTAGAGTGTGAGTTTGGTCTGGCGTGAGATGGCCTAGCTTTTGAGTTGTTTGCTCAGACCATAGTAGCATCGGTCCTTCTCCGAATTTCAAAACTGATGTCATTCGTTTTATTTATGGCGGTACCAAGGTATCTAAAATCTTTAACAACCTCAAAGCTGTAGTTCTCAAGTTCCCAGTTGGTCCGTGTCTACTGGACGTCTTGCGCGTTGATACCATCAGCTTGGTCATCTCGCCATTTTCTGCCAGACCCACTTTGGCAGACTTCTTCTCAATTTGTACAAAGGTGGATGTTACTGCTCGCTATGTTCGAACCATTATATCGATGTCGTCGGCGTAGGCGAATAACATATGCCTTTTGGTGTACATAGTGTCATTTCTGTTCACATTTGCATCTCGTATGACCTTTCCCAGCAGGATGTTGAACAGGTCACTCGACAAACTGTCAGCTTGTCTATGTTCTCGTTCGGTATTGAAGGGCTCCCAGAGGTTCTTTCCGAAGTGTTGGCGGTATATTTGGGATACCATTTGTGTTTTGTCTTTGCAAAATAGTAAGGCTGAATCCCAGTTTGTTGTTTTTTATAAAACAAATTATTTATTAGTGGGGTCCTTTCCGACTTTAACTGCCGATCTTGTGGCAGAAAAAGTTATCCCGCATAGCCGTATTAATTTTGCAGGAATGCCAAACGCAGACATGGCTTTAAACACCTCTGAACGGATAGGGCTGTCGAATGCGGCTTTATGGTCGACGAGTATGTGGAATGTGTCGATGTGTTTTTCGTGGTTTTTTTTGTCCAGGTCAATGGTGGATTTTCTAGGTCTGAAGCCGCATTGGTATGGTCCAATAATGTCATTGACCAATGGCTTCAGTCGTTCACACAGTACGCTGGATAGCACTTTATATGCGATGGAAAGGAGACTTATTCCTCTGTAGTTGGCACATATCGTCTTGTCTGCTTGTTTGTGCACGGGACACATGATGCTGAGGTTCCAATCATTGGGAATACATTCCTCTAGCCAAATTGTACTAATCAGCTGGGGCATGCTCCTGACGAGCATATGACCACCAGCCTTGAATAGCTCGGCTTGTAACCCATCGGTTCATGTTGCTTTATTATTCTTCAGCCGATTGATTGCTATTCTGACCTCATCATGGCTAGGTGGTGTACACTCTATACCGTCATCTCTTATTGGTACCGTCATCTCTTCTTCGGCACTTCTTCGCCACTATTTGATACCAAAAATTGATACCCTATTCACTACTCCCTATCTATATCTGCCACCAGGTTTCCATCTTCATCTCTACAGTACTTCATTCTAACTCCTGTACACGTCGATTTGTTCACGCTCACGTTTTTCTTATTCTTTACTTTTTTGTTTTAAAAATACATTTCCCCTTTATCCCTTTCTCCCGATAATTCTCCATCGCATTACGTGTTGCTACTGCCTGCAGGGTTACCTTATACGCTGCACTTTTCGCCTCAGTAGCATTACGACACTCCTGATCCTACCACAGATTTCTTGATTGTGTTCTGCAGTTTGTAGGAAGTGGGCAACTCTCTGCCATTGTGCTTCTATGTTATTATCGGGACGAGGAGTGCTTTCGTCAAGCAGTTGGGTAAGTTGGGCGAAGTAGGCTTCTGCTATCTGTTGTATTTGCAGCTTTTCGACGTCGAGTTGCCGTGTTACATTAGATCGCACCTTTGCTGCCTTAAGACGAGTGCGAACCTTGGCTGCTACAAGGTAATAGTCCGAATCGATATTCGCTCCTAGTATCAATCGAACGTCAAAAATATTCGATGAGTGCCTTCCGTCTATCACAACATGGTCAATTTGATTTCTCGTTGCCTGATTAGAAGATCTAGGTGGCCTTGTGTATATCGAGATGCTTGAGTCTGGTGCTGCTAACTACCATGCTTTTTGCTGCCGCGAAATTATGGCGTTGTCGGATGTTTCTTCATGGAGGCTGAAACTTCCGACGATGGGACCGATTTTTTGGTTTTCTTTTTCTTTGCTGTTTCATAGTAGGAGAGATTTCCCGAGTGTGGACAACTAATGCAACGCCCCAATAGATTTTTGTTAGTTCTTATGGTTGAACTCGTGGCACATATAAGCTCACTATTTGAACGGATGATGCAAGTAGCTACCCCAGGTGACACCACGAAGAAGTGAGTGCCCAGAATTGAGATGAAAGAGGGACCAAGATAAGCCTGGGCATCGCCATGTTAAAGCCAATCAAACAACAAGTGAAAAAGCGTAAAATTCGGCCCGGCCGAACTTTGGATACCCATAGATATACTGACAGGTATTTTTATTGCAAATATAGGGAACATACCAAAAAGTGTACCTATACCGAAATTTCTACAAACCGATTAAGGTTCTAAATATTGGTCCTAGACCCCATGTTTCTTTGGACCAAATTTGTTTCAAAAATTTTTGATATCATCCAAACTTTGCCCATCTCATTATTTCTTCCAAAATTAGTTCAAATTCGAACATGGGGAATATCGTTCCACTCCTTCTGGTATCTCCCACACAGGGGCTAGGCCTAAATGCGGGTTACAGTTTATAGATATGAATATGTATAAGGTTAATTATCCAACCTTATGTTTTAGTTTTTTTTCGTATTTTCCGCAGATGAAATGATTACAACAGAGTTTTAGAACCAAACCAAAAAACTGAACAAATCATATGACTATTTTAATATAAAAAAGGGGGTTATATGGGGATGACCCAAAAAGGTGGACGAATAGTAAAAATTTTTGGTAGGGAGATTTGTTACCATATACGACTACAAAATACCAAATTACAGCGAATTCAGTTGAAAAACGCGCTCAAGAACCCCAAAATACCGAAAAATGGAGGTACCCTTATATGGGGCTATCCGAAAAAAATTGACCTATATTTATAATTTTTTGTGGAGATATTTGGTACCTTTTAAAAACTCAAAATACTAAATTACAGCCAATTCGGTGGAAAAGAACGTTCAAAACTCTCAAAATACTGAAAATTAGGAGGTACCGTTATATGGGGGCTACCAGAAAAAGTGGACCTATATGTATAATTTTTTGTGGAGACATTTAGTACCCAATAAGAACCCAATGTACCATATATCGTTTATAGGGTCGGAAATGAATATTTCGATGAGTTACAAACGGAATAACAAAATTAATATACCTCCATACTATGGTGGAGGGTATAAAAACAATTCTTGAATATATATGAAGCAGTGCAGAGTATCGTATAGTCACCCTATTCCGAATTTTATCCTAAATCATATCATAATCATATTTTCGTATTCTAAAGTTCTCCTAATGACATCCAAATGTCCATGTTAAAACCCATCTGTTTTGTCTCATACAAATTTTGGTTGTTTAGCATTTCATTAACCCGGATACAGTTACAAATGTCAGTCCACTACATCAACATCTATGTATGTGTTGGTGTTGGTGTGAATTTAAATTGAAATGTACATTTTGAAAATTATAATTCATTTTATTTCATTATTTGTGTCCGGCAATGCATTTCTTTTATATAAATTCTACTCTTAGTCTTGATGTTGCTGCAGTTATTGTAGTTTTGGCAAAGTCTTTGTCTTTTGTCAGACAGACAGAGAGACAATGTCTTTTCGCACACAGAGACAGAGCTCAGAGTACGTCTTCTGGCTTTTGTTGTCGTTCGTCATCATCATCCACATTTTGTTGTGTTGTGAATCTCAAAGATGAAAACTTTGCACTTTTGCAATTTAAATTTTTCGTACGCTTTTGCTGCTGCTGCTGCTAAATGTTATTCCCTTACAACGTGTCCTTTTTGTCTATGCAGCTATATGCTGAGAGAGATTGTGTGTGTGTGTATGCATGTGTTTTTGCAGTCCTATGTGATTCCTTTTTGAGTGAAAACTTAGAATGTAATTACTATGAATAATTTCATATTTAATTAAGAATTCTTGACATTGCACAGAAACAAAAACAAACCAAAGAAGAACGACAAACGAAGAGATGAGAAAATCTTTTGACGAATCCTAAGGACATAGAACATCCTGTTGAGAATAGTCAAATGTCATGTTGCATTTCCGTTTTTTGGGGTTTTTAGTTTCTATTTGTCTGACAAAGCAAAAGTTTATATTTAAATTGTGTGTGTGCGAGTGAGTGTGTTTGCATATCTGTGAATGTGTATGTATGTATGTGTGTGATACTTATTTCCATTAGACAATACAATATCAAAGTTAAGTGGATTAAAAATAAACAACATTTGTATCCATAAGTACATTAATTTTCTTTATCCTACCTTATACGTGCTGTTGTATTTTCTTGTTTGGCAGGACATTTAGAATAAGCAGAGCAAATATTGAGAAAAATACATTAAAAAGGACATAAGTATGGATAAATTAAAGGATTTACTTATTTGCAGAGAAAAAATAAATAGAGATACAATTATAAAAAATCTGTTTTACATATAGGCTATACACTGACCTATTTTGAAAAACATTCCAAAAATATGCCATATCAAAATACAGACTTCAGACCACCATTCTATATGATTTAAATTCTTTTCGGGCAATTTGGAGTGTGGTGCGCACGATAATTCTAGATCCGAGTAATCAAATCAATCCAAACACAGCACACCGTAATATTGTATCCAAACCTGGGGAAAGGGCGAAGTCGATTCAGCTAGTGGATATATTATAAGTTTGTATGGCCCCAAGAGATTGTAAAGCCATGAAATATTGTTGCTAGACCCACTTTTTAGTACACCGATAGTAAAAAGTGGGTCTAGGAACAATATTTCATGGCTTTACAAACTCTTGGGGCCATAGAAACTTGTAATACCCGGTACACAGAGATCGTCATATCTCGACTAGCTGAGTATATATAGACATGTGTGTCGGTCCGTCTGACCATTAATTAGGTTAGGGACACCTCTCCTTTTGGCCAATTCTGGTCATTTCTGGTCAATTGTTATCTTCAAAAGTTCCAGTTGCCATAAGGAAGCAATTCATAATAAATAATCCCCGACCAGTCTCACCAAATGCATAGCAGAACCTTCCTGGCCGTTAGACCTGGTTTGGCCACCAGGTCTTTTGAGAATATGCATAGAATCACTTTCTGAGTCGATTTATGCATGTCCGTCTGTCCGTCCGTACCCTTATATGCCTATGCGTGGGCCGATATAGATCATCTTCGAACTTGACCTGCCTGCAGACAAAAGACAACTCTATGTTGTCTTCGGGTCATAATTGTGGCCTCTAGAGCGGCCAGAAAAAAATATATTAGCTTGGGGAAAAAGAAATTCATTATTTTTATATGAAATATAGGACTTTATTTAACAAGATTCGGAATATCCGATTAGGGCCAAATATGAACCGTTTTGTTGTATGATTTGTTGCCATTTTAAATGTAACATAATATTCACCACTCTCATAGAAATCCTGCTCTCTATTTGCAAAACACTCTAGTAGTCGATTTTAACAACCAATTTTTTATCATTAAACAAAATTAGCAATGCAAGAAAAAGATGATAATCGCTTGGTGCCACATCCGGACTGTATGACAATGCATTAAAACTTCCAACCAAGCTTCTGAAGTTTCTGGCGAGTCACTCTTGATGTGTGTGGCCTAGCTTTCCTGTTGACCAATTCTGGCCGTTTCTGGTCAATTGATATCTTCAAAACGGCTTAGTTGTTGACAGTAGAGATCGGAATTTAGCGTTTGGTCATATCGAAGCAATTCGTAATAAATAATCCCCTTCCAGTCCCACCAAATGCATAGCAGAATCTTCCTGGCCGTTAGTCCTGGTTTGGCCACCGTGTGAGGTGCTTGACCGCTCTTTGATCACGATCGTTTTCGCACAATGTTATCGTATCTGATCCATTTCTCATCTCCAATCACCATCCGTTTAAGAAATGGGTCTATCCCATTCCCTTTGGCCAAAGCTTCGCAGATGGAAATTCGATCTATCCATTTTTTTCTGTTAATTGGTGTGGCACCCAAACATCGAACTTATTTTTGAATGCAGCCTTGTGTAAATGGTTTAAACCAGATTTATGGAAGATTTTTAGCACTTCGGCGATGTTACGACTGCTAATATGCTGGTCAACTTCGACCATTTCTCCGATTTTATCGACATTTTCGATGTCCAAAATCGTCACAAAATTTTGGTTAAAATTTAGGGGATGAAATTGACCAAAAACTTTATTTTTGTCTGTTTTTCTGCACCCCCTCTAGAGGCCACAATTATGACCCTAATATCACGAAGAGAGTGAGGAGTCTGGACATAAAATAAACATGATTGTTTTAATGAAGTTCGATCAATATTTAGCAGATCAAATGAATCCAGACTATTGTGTGAAAAATGACATAATTTGTATTCTGTGGTGCCACATAGACTCCATATGCATAAACCCGACAATTTGATAGTATATCCAGCATATTTTTGTTAGATTTTTTAATCGCTCTAGAGGCCATTATTATATGCAGATCATCACCTATTTTACACGGTGAAGGGCATCTGACCATATACATAGAACGGCTGTTTAGATGATGATCGGCCAATATTATGAAATCAACCAAAACGTAAATAGTCACCACAGGAAAACAAGATTTGGAAAATGTAGCAGGTTTAGAAAGTGTAGCTGTCGACCTATAATCGATGAAGAATGAATGCAAATATCGCGAAATGTTGCCCAGACTCAGAATATGGAGCCACATATGGTCTGCTCCGTGGGACTATTCAGCTCCGCTCGTTAGATGTACCAAATTTAGTACCATTTAGAACATGTTAGTACGAAACTATCTACATAGCCCCGTCCGACTATACTGCTTCTCTCACTAGTTGTATCAAATTTAGTACCATTTAGAATACATTAGTCCGAAACTGCCAACATAGCCTGATCCTACACACCAATAGTGATCCCAAATTCAAATTTGGTACTACTTAGTACACATTAGTACAAATTTCTAAAACTTCCTACATACACCAATCCTACACCCCCACAATGATCCTAACTTCAAATTTCAGGATTCCAGCTCTATCGGTTCACCAAAATCGAATTTGTACCAAATTTAGTAACAATAAGTACACATAAGTCAGAATTTCCAAAACTTCTTACATACCCCAATCCTTCAATTATCCTAATTCCAAATTTCAGGTGTCCAACTGTATCGGTTCACCCAAAATTCAAATTGTACCAAATTTAGTACCCATTAGTGTGCATTTTCAAAACTACATCCACACCTCATCGCTACATTCGAACAGTAATCACAATTCGAAAATTCAGTGTTCAAACTCTATCGGTTTACCCAAAGCCAATTTTTTTCAATTATAGTACGCTTTAGTACTTTTCGTACACATAAGTAAAAATTGCAAAACTACGCATATATCCGAATCTCAATTTATACTTTCAGGATTCAATCTCCCTCCGTTTTTACAAATAAAAATTTTACAGTTTAGTACTTTTCGTACAATTGAGTACACACTTCCAAAGTCAACTCATTATATCAACCTTACTTCTTAACCTTCATTCGGATTCCAAATTTCACTTTTTAGCTCTATCCGTTCACATGCTATTAAATTGTTCCAAATTTAGTACATTTTAGTTTAGTACTTTTCGGATACTTATAGTTCGAATTTCCAAAAAAAAAAATAAACTTCAGTAAATCTATCCTATACTCCATCAATAATCCTCATTCGAAATTTAAGAGTTCTAGCTCCACTGGTTCGTCAAACACAATTGCTACCATATTTATTGGTACATTATAGCATTTTTATACCCTCCACCATAGTATGGAGGGTATATTAGTTTTGTTTTTCCGTTTGTAACGCATCGAACTAATCATTTCCGACCCTATAAAGTATATATATTCTTGATCAGCGTAAAATTCTATGACGATCAAAGCATGTCCGTCTGTCTGTTTTGATCACTCTAGCGTCAAAACGAATAAAGAGTCGTCTTTTGTCTGCAGGCAGGTCAAGTTCGAAGATAGGATATATCGGTCCACGTTTAGGCATAGCTCCCATATAAGGGTTTCCCCGAATTTTCAGTATTTTTGGTTCTTTCAGGGAATTCGGTAGAAAAACGCAACCGAATTCCCTGAAATTTGATAAAATGGGTTCTTTTTGGATACCAATTTTCTCCACTAAAAATTATAAATGTAGGTCCACTGGTAGCCCCCATATAACGGTTCCTCCCAATTTTCAGTTTTTGGGGGGTTTCGACCGGATTTTTTCACCGAATTAGCTGTAATTTAGTACTTTGAGTTCTTATTGCGTAGCAAATCTCTCCACTAAAAATCATAAATATAGGTCCATTTTTTCGGGTAGCCCTCATATAAGGGTAGTCTCCAATTTTCAGTATTTTGGGGTTCTTGAGCTCGTTTTAAAATCGAATTCACTGCACTGTCATATACCAACAATTTTTAATATTCGCCACCTTTTTGGTGTCGTCCCCATATAATCCCATTTTTTATTTTAAAATAGTTATATGATTTTTTCCGTGTTTTGGTTTGATTCTAATAATTTCATCTGCGGAATATACAAAAAAAAAAAAAAAAAAAAACTAGAACATATGGTTCGATAATTAACCTCATATATATATATACTGTAACCCGCATTTAGCTCTAGTCCCAGTGTGGGAGGTACCAGAAGGAGTGGACCTCTATTCCTCATGTTCGAACTTGAACTAATTTTGGAAGAAATAATAAGATTGGATGAAATCAAAAATTTTTGAAACAAATTTGGTCCAAAGAAACATGGGATCTAGGACCAATATTTAGAACCATAATCGGTTTGTAGAAATATCGGTGTAGGTTAACTTTTTGGTATGTTCTCTATATTTTTATTTCAAGTACCTGCCATTATATCTATGGTGGAGGGTATCCAAAGTTCGGCCCGGCCGAACTTAACGCTTTTTCACTTGTTCGTTCTGGTCTAGTACGAATTTCCAAAAACTCAGCCTTATCTAACACTTTCGGACTAAGAGTGACCCTCACCCAAACATTCAAGATTCTAACTATTGCCGTTTCGTCTAGGCGTGGATTATCTGGACTATACAGAATTTATTTTTAAGAACGAAGATTTTTGAAAGAATGTAATTCTCAAGGTTATTTGAGATATCAGTGTCGGGGCAATCGGCGTCGGTTTTTAATGAATTTATTTTGAGGGGCCATCTCTGAGCTCTAAAGGTGGATTTTTTTCAGAATTTTTTCTAAAGAAAATCAGAGCTAAAGCAAGACCATCTGAGCTTTAAAAATCTGAGCTTTTATTTAAAAAAAAAAAAATTATATCAACTCATTGTGGAAGGTATGAAAAGTCCAGCCGGGACGACGTTTGTATTTGTATTGTTATACCCTTCACCACACTGTGGTACAGGGTATTATGTCTTTGTGTATATGTTTGTAACAGGCAAAAGGAAACGAGATAGACACATGGTTCCTTTTATATGCATTTCTGAGTCGATTTACGCATGTCCGCCTGTCCGTCCGTCTGTCCGTCCATGTATTTTTGTGAACAAAGTACAGGTCGCATTTATGATCCGATTTGGATGAAATTTGTCATAGGCCCAAGGACGAACCCTATTGAAATTGGGAAAAATCGGTTCAGATTTAGATATAGCTCCCATATATATTTTCGTCCGATTTAATGTAAACGGTCCCAATATATCTTTCGATTTGCACGAAATTTGGCACAGCGTAATTAATTAGGCCTAGAATGATGTGTGCTGAGTTTCTTAAAAATAGGTCCAGATTTAGATATAGCTCCCATATATAGTTTCGTCTGATTTTATGTAAATGGTGCAACAAAGTCCCTATATATCTTTCGACTTGCACGAAATTTGGCACAGCGTAATGAATGAAGTATAGAATGATGTGTTTTAAGTTGCCTGGAAATCGGTTCAGATTTAGATATAGCTCCCATATATATATTCGTCATCTTAAATATAAATTGTGCACCAAAGTCCCTATATATCATTCGATTTGCACGAAATTTGGCATAGCGTTCTGTATTAAGTGCAGAATGATGTGTGCTGAGTTTGGTGAAAATCGGTTCAGATTTAGATATAGCTCCCATATATATTTTCGTCCGATTTATGTAAATGGTGCAACAAAGTCCCTATATATCTTTCGATTTGCACGAAATTTGGTACAGCGTAATGAGTTAGGTCTAGAATAATGTGTGTTAAATTTCCAGAAATCGTTGAAATCTGTTCAGATTAAGATATAGCTTCTATATCTGACCGTTCATTTTGCTGGTCCTTTAAAAATGCGACGTCTGTTAGGATTCATCTGTTGAATATATCCAATGTGGTGAAGGGTATCGTCGGCCCTGTCCGACAAAGTCATTATGTGCTTCATAAGTGCTACATCACTTAACAACATATCCGTTTTGTTAATCCTCTTGACTCTGATTTCAATGTCGAACAAATTAAAAACTTCAGTTGAAAAACTGCAACTAACGACGGATAAATTATTCATTTAAATAATTATTTATTTAACGAGCAACTTTTAATTATCGCAATAGTAGTAGTAGCAGTAGTGTGATATTCAATTATCTCTACAAACTTTCTAGCGGATGTAGCGATTAAACGGTTAAATAGGAGGTCAAAAGTTTTAAATGAGTAGTGAAAATATTTTTTTTTAAACCGATACACGTTAACATCGTTACTTTAGTTTAACATTAACTTCTAAAAGTATTATTACCGAGGTGTAAATTGAACAATTACTGCTAAGAGAGATAAAATAACTGACAACATGGACATCACATAGACACCTGAGATATACCTCACAGCTATATGACACTAACAGTGTTCGACTTCATTAATTTACAACAATTTCCATTTTCATATCAACATCGTCAATTACTGCAGAGACTTCTTTACATTTCAATAAATTTGTTTCTTTACAATTTCAATCACTTAAATGCTAGACAAAATTTCAAGAATTTTGTTTCTGTAAAATTGTGGAAAATTTAACATGTAAATATTTAAACATTTAAATGCTTCTTTGAAATGACTTCTCAATTAAATATCTCCCTTTTGAAATTAAATGTAGCCAAATAAGACATTGTTTGTATCCACTTCCCCTCTAATCGTCCTACGTTTTCAAACAAATATCAAAAATTTCAAGAATGTAATTAAATGGAAAATTCATTCATCGATAATATTTTGAAAGACATTTTCCACATCAAAGATGTGTTGTGTCCTGTGATGCCTATTTACATGCAATTGACAATCTCCTGCTGGGTTAGTAGCGGTAGGTGTGACTGTGTGTCTTTAAGACATCACACGGAATGACATCTCAGAAGACAGAGCAAAACAGGAAAAAAACTAAACCTTCAAATATTCAAGAATTATGTCATGGTTGTGGCAATGTATCATTCCTAATTACAATGATGTTTCGTTTTCATCAGATATTGAAATATCAAAAAATCAGGGTATTGAACAGGAACATAATGTGTTTTTAAGAAGTTATTTCTAACAATTATAGGATATATATATATATATATAAAGAGTGATTTGATAAGAGCTTGATAACTTTCCTTTAAAAAAAAACGCATAAAATTTGCAAAATCTCATCGGTTCTTTATTTGAAACGTTAGATTGGTCTATGACATTTACTTTTTGAAGATAATTTCATTTAAATGTTGACCGCGGCTGCGTCTTAGGTGGTCCATTCGGAAAGTCCAATTTTGGGCAACTTTTTCGAGCATTTCGGCCGGAATAGCCCGAATTTCTTCGGAAATGTTGTCTTCCAAAGCTGGAATAGTTGCTGGCTTATTTCTGTAGACTTTAGACTTGACGTAGCCCCACAAAAAATAGTCTAAAGGCGTCAAATCGCATGATCTTGGTGGCCAACTTACCGGTCCATTTCTTGAGATGAATTGTTCTCCGAAATTTTCCCTCAAAATGGCCATAGAATCGCGAGCTGTGTGGCATGTAGCGCCATCTTGTTTGAAACCACATGTCAACCAAGTTCAGTTCTTCCATTTTTGGCAACAAAAAGTTTGTTAGCATCGAACGATAGCGATCGCCATTCACCGTAACGTTGCGTCCAAAAGCATCTTTGAAAAAATACGGTCCAATGATTCCACCAGCGTACAAACCACACCAAACAGTGCATTTTTCGGGATGCATGGGCAGTTCTTGAACGGCTTCTGGTTGCTCTTCACTCCAAATGCGGCAATTTTGCTTATTTACGTAGCCATTCAACCAGAAATGAGCCTCATCGCTGAACAAAATTTGTCGATAAAAAAGCGGATTTTCTGCCAACTTTTCTAGGGCCCATTCACTGAAAATTCGACGTTGTGGCAGATCGTTCGGCTTCAGTTCTTGCACGAGCTGTATTTTATACGGTTTTACACCAAGATCTTTGCGTAAAATCTTCCACGTGGTCGAATAACACAAACCCAATTGCTGCGAACGGCGACGAATCGACATTTCACGGTCTTCAGCAACACTCTCAGAAACAGACGCAATATTCTCTTCTGTACGCACTGTACGCATTCGTGTGGTTGTTTAATGTCCAATAAAGTAAACTGAGTGCGAAACTTGGTCACAATCGCATTAATTGTTTGCTCACTTGGTCGATTATGTAGACCATAAATCGGACGTAAAGCGCGAAACACATTTCGAACCGAACACTGATTTTGGTAATAAAATTCAATGATTTGCAAGCGTTGCTCGTTAGTAAGTCTATTCATGATGAAATGTCAAAGCATACTGAGCATCTTTCTCTTTGACACCATGTCTGAAATCCCACGTGATCTGTCAAATACTAATGCATGAAAATCCTAACCTCAAAAAAAATCACCCTTTAAAAGAGTAAAGTGATTGACTGACTGATTTAACGATTCATCAACGCCCAGACGAAACGACTGCAGCTAGAATCTTGATATTTTGGTTGAGGATCACTCTTGGTCCAAATGTGACAGATAAGGCTGGGTTTTTGGAAATTCGTACTAGAACGGTACCAAAAGTATTAAAAAGTACTAAATGTGGAAATGTGTGGAAATTCGAACTATAACTATCCGAAAAGTACTAAAATGTACTTAATTTGCTACAAATTCGTAGCATGTGAATGGATAGAGCCAAAAACTTAAAATGTGGAATGCGAATTAGGGTTGTGATGTAGAGTCTATTTAAGGAGATGGTTTTGAAAGCGTGTACCCATGTGTACGAAAAGTACTATATGGTACTATATTTGGTACAAATTTAATCGATACTAATAAAAGATTAAAGTGATTGACTGACTGATTTAACGATTCATCAACGCCCAGACGAAACGGCTGAAGCTAGAATCTTGAAATTTTGGGTGAGGGTCACTCTTGGTCCAAATGTGATAGATAAGGCTGGGTTTTTGGAAATTCGTACTAGAACGGTACGAAAAGTATTAAAAAGTACTAAATGTATTTGGCGAACCGGTGGAACTAGAACTCTGAAATTTGGGTTGATGGTCGTTGATTGAGTGTAGGCTAGATGTACTAAAGGGTTTTTGCAAATTCGAACTATAACTATCCGAAAAGTACGAAAATATACTAAATTTGGTACAATTTCGTAGCATGTGAATGGAGTGAACTAAAAACTTAAAATTTGGAATGTAAATTAGTGTTTAGAATTAGGGTCGATATGAGGGGAGTTTGGAAAGCGTGTACTCATGTATACTAAAAGTACTATATTGTACTATATTTGGTACAAATTTAATTTGGAGGTACAAATCGAGCTGGAATCGTGAAATATGAAATTAACATTACCGTCGGAGTGTAGGATTGGGATATGTACGTAGTTTTGGAAATTTTTACCTAGGTGTACAAAAAGTACTAAATCGTACTATAATTGGTACAATTTGGATTCGGGTGAACCGATAGAGTTGGAATCATGAAATTTTGATTTAGGATCACTATAAAGGTGTAGAAGTAGGGTATGTAGAAAATTTTGGAAACAAGAGTACAAATGGTAAAAAATTACACAAAATTTATTATAGAGGTAGATTTCTGTTGCGGTCGGAATGGGTGTGTAGGGTTGAGATATAGAGGTAGATTTGATAACATACTATGGCAGAACATACGTACTAAATGGTTCTAAAATTTTAATAATGGTCGATATAGGGTTTAAATACATTCCACATTCGCTAACGAAGTTGCGGGTATATGCTAGTTATCTTTAAAAGTAGAATTTGAAATAATTTATTTCTATGAACCACCAAAAGCGAACTTTTAAAAAATTTATTTTCAAGGACCATATGAGCTATATACACAGATTTTTAAGGAATTTAAATGCACGACGATTTAAATTCTTGGAAAAATAGTCTTTAATAAATGCGGGCCTTGTATTGGTCCTTGAAAAAATATACTTTAACAAATCCAGGCCTTGTATTGTCCTCGAAAAAATATTGTTTAATAAATCAATGCCTTGTACTGGTCCTTGGAAGAATATTCTTTAATAAATCCAGGCCTTGTATTGGTTCTTCAAAAAATATTCTTTAATAAATCCAGATCTTGTATTGGTCCTTGAAAAAATATTCTTTAATAAATTCAGGCCTTGTTTAATAATTCAATGCTATGCATAGGTCCCTGAATAAATATTCTTTAATAAATCCAAGCCTTGTTTGGGTTCTTAAAAAATATTCTTTAATCAATCCAAGCCTTATTTGGGTGTTTGAAAAAATATTCGTTAAAAAATCGACGCCTTCTTTGGGTCCTTGAAAAAATATTCTTTACAAAATCGACGCCTTCTTTGGTTTCTTGAAAAAATATTATTAAAAAATCGACGCCTTGTTTTGGTCCTTGAAAAAATATTCTTTAAAAGGTCCACGCCTTGACAAAACTGTCTTTAAAAAGTACACGCCTTATTTTGGTCCTTGAAAAAATATTCTTTAAAAAGTCCACGCCTTGTTTTGGTCCTTGAAAAAATATTCTTTAAAAAATCCACACCTTTATGAGTCCTTGATAAAATATTCTTAAAAATCCACTCCTATTTGAGTCATTGAAAAAATATTCGTAAAAAATCCTCACCTGTAGGAGTCATTAAAAAAAATATTCTTAAAAAAATCCCCTCTTATTTGAGTCCTTGAAAAGATATTCTTAAAAAATCCTCTATTATATATGAGACCTTAAAAAAAATATTACTAAAAAATTACACGGCTACAAGTGTCATTGACATAAAATATTCTTTAAAAATTCCACGCCTTCAAGGGTCATTGAAAAAATATACCTTGGTTTTTTGTTCCTTTGTTCCTTTGTAAACCCCCGTTTATTAGTTGAAGACAATTTACAAAAAATAATACAAGCCACTTAAAAAGTGTTTTGAAAAGTAAACCCACAACCAAAAGTAATCTAAGAAAATAAATCAAAAAAGTATTTCAATATCAACCCATGTTCGTTATTTTTTCTGAAACCGACCTTCACAAAAAGTCTACAATTAAAATGTTTCTTTGCTTAGAATTTGTTGTTGATGGTATCAGAACTTCTGGCCTTTTCTGCCAGACACATTGGTATTAACAAGCAACCAAATAAACAAAAAACTTTCAGATCACCACCTTCTGGAACGCCTCTCCTGCGTAGTGTTAGAATTAGTAGCAACTCCTCTCAGTCGTCAGAACAACTTTAAACACTTTGAAGAGGTTGTCTTGTGTTGGTTGCAATTAAACCAGTAGTCTTAAATGCTTTTTTGGTTGGATGTTGTTATTGTTGTTTTCATTTTTGTTGTTAATGTAGTCGTTTTGTTGACTTAATTCTTAACTTTGTCATTGTTGCCCCCCTTCGGCTGGATGCCACGATGGCAGGAGGCTGGTGGTAGGACGCATTTCAATGAGAGAGAAATTAAAAAAGTTGTCCAAGCAATTTATGAAGTTGGTTGCTGCCCTTTCCCCCCGATTCCTGGGTTTTTTCTGCACACACATGTGTGGATTGAGAATAGATGGATGGGTGGGTGTTTGAGTGTGAGTAATATGCGTGCATGTGATAGAGGAGTGCTTAAGTTTTTTAAGTAAATGTTTTTTTAATTTATTTTCTTAAAAAAAAAAAACGTATTATTTGCATTTACACGTGCGTGAGAAGCAATTATCTGTTGTCGAATAAAGGCGGGATGATAGTCGGGCTGGGGAAGTACTTCGAAAGTTTTGTTTAAAAGCTCATAAAAATTGTTTATTAATAGAGGATATGTTTCAAAGGAGCTATTTAATAAATTAATAATTTATTCCGGAGAACCATCTGAGCTATAACAAGTGAAAAAGCGTTAAGTTCGGCCGGGTCGAACTTTGGATACCCTCCACCATAGATATACTAACAGGTACTTGAAATAAAAATATAAGGACAAAATTTGTTTAAAAAAATTTTGATTTCATCCAAACTTTGTCCATCTTATTATTTCTTCCAAAATTAGTTAAAGTTGGAACATCGGTCCACTCCTTCTGGTACCTCCCACACAGGGGCTAGGCCTAAATGCGGCTATAGTTCATATATATGAATATATAAGGTAAATTATAGAACCTTATGTTTTAGTTTTTTCGTATCTTCCGCAGATGAAATGATTACAACAGAGTCTTAGAACCAAACCCAAACACGGAAAAAATCATGACTATTTTAATATAAATAAAAAGGGGTTTATATGAGGACGACCCCAAAAAGGGGGCAAATATGAAACATTTTTATTAGGGAGATTTGTTACCATATACGACTACAAAATACCAAATTGCAGCCATTTCTGTTAAAAAACGCGCTCAAGAACCCCAAAATTCCGAAAATTGGGGGTACCCTTATATGGGGCTACCCGAAAAAATGGACTTATATTCAAAATTTTTTGTGGAGAGTTTTGGTACCTATTAGGAACTCAAAGTACTAAATTACAATACAAATACGACCAAAACCCCCAAAATATTGAAAAGTAGGAGGTACCGTTATATGGGGCTACCAGAAAAAGTGGACCTATACTTATATTTATTGTGGAAGCATTTAGTACCCAATAAGAACCCAATCTACCAAATTTCAACGAATTCGGCTGAAAAACGCGCTCAAGAACCCCAAAATACCAAATATTGGGGGTACCCTTATATGGGGGCTACCCGAAAAAATAGACCTATATTCATAATTTTTTGTGGAGATATTTGGTACCTATTAATAACTCAAAATGATAA
>NW_026885978.1:0-70168 GCF_032173495.1 Musca vetustissima
TCCGTATTCACGGACCCAAATTTTTGTCAAATGCCCTTTTACATATTGAACAGTTATCAGAAGTTGGTGATGCTGCGGACAGAGTTGGCCTGTCAGAAACATTGACGTAAATGACATACATTTCCTACGTATAATACATACTTGTCAGAATCGTCGGAAACCCACTCAAAACCATTAGGTTTTTTATAATATAGCTATTTACATTTATCGATTTGGAAATAACGTATGCTTTACTCAAATTCATATCGAATATCAAAATTTTTTTCTTAAAAAAATTCAGAATTTTTTATCAGTTCTAGTAAAGAATAGCCAGATATACAGTAAAAATAATATATGTTCTTGAAAATTACTGTATATGGTGATAATATTGAAATAAATGACGTTTACTACATTTTATACAGGTATATGACGTTTTCCCAACGTTTACACCTTTTTGACAGTCGAAAACCTGAAAATTCGTCATACGGACGATCCCTGGCCGCGGATGATGATGATGTGGACACTATATACCTACACTGATATTTGGCATTACTTAATAAAAATATACTTAGAAAACATTTTTTTTAACTTATTTTAATGGTATTAACTGAAAAATAAAGAAAAATTATCCTAACATAGCTTCCCTGATTTGATCCAAGAAAACATGGTACTCTAACCCACTGTGCAACGTATCAATAAACCATTGAACTATTTACTAAGAAAACTCTTGTGTTTTTATTCTATCTTCTACTTTCACGGCACACACGGTTATTCGTAGTAGGTCTGACATATCATTAAAAGTTGCATATTCATCAATTTTAAATAGTTGTTACTACAACAAAAAAAACATTTCTTGTTGCTTCCACTTCATGCTTTTCGGAAGGGGAAAGGGAACAGAGGTAAATTTGAATGTATTGGCATTCGAATCGTTTATTAGTTTGACATGCCATTTTGGAAAACAGTGCCTTGTTGTACAGTGGTGGGTATTGGGACTCAAATTTGGAATCGTATTGAGATTCGAATCGAATATTTTTTGAAGCTCTAATTAAGGCGTGGATTTTTATACCCTACACAACTATGTTGTCAACGTATTGTGCAGCCCCAAAAGTTTGTAACGCCGCGATATATTGGTTCTAGACCCACCCTTAAGTATACCGATCGTCATATCTCGACTAGCTGAGTCGATCTAGTTATGGACCAATCATCACGAAATTTTGCAGGATGGGTTCTGGCCAATGAAGACCCCTATTGTTTTTGGTGAAGATCGGTTAATATATAGGGGATGAAATGGACCAAAAACTTTATTTTTGTCGGTTTTTCTGGTCGCTCCTGAGGCCGCAATTATGGCCCAAATACCGAACACCGAATTTTTGCATGGAGAAGGGGATCGGGCCAGAGTATAAGCATACATGTTTTGATAAAGATCGGTCAATATTTAGCGGGTCAAACGGACCCTGACTTCTGTGTGAAAAATGACAAAATTTGAATTCTATGGGGAATATATTTACTCCTGAAGGACATAGACCCGAGAAGTTGTTGGTATATCCAAAGGGAGTGGTTCATCTTTAACTTGATACCAATTATATTGTCGTATGTACTCGTATATGGGATCTACTCTTAAATACTTAAAGGTGCTTACGTACTGAGATATTATTTAGTAAATCATTACTGGAGGGCGAAAATATAGCGCTGATCGTTTTGAAATTTTCCATAAAATTCCAGTTATGATCAAGGCGTATAATTTTCGGTGACGATCAGATAATAATTTTAGAATGAAATGGACCGAAAACCTAATTTTCTGTCACAACACAACCCACGGTGAAGGGAATCTGGAGAATGGGAATCTGTAATTAGAATGGCTGTACCGAATATTGGGAACATTCGGAAAATATGTCAGTGTAAGGAAGAGGTGCTATTGATTTCTGTAAATACTATTTTTGAGGAGTTACCAAAGACGTTGATTTTTTAAACAAGCATGGACTTCTTCAGGGATATATTTTGAGGGCCTAACAAGACAAGGATTTTTTAAGAAATGTTTTTGGAGGCGTGGATTTTTAAGGAATATTTTTGAGTTGATATATTGTGGAACATACGGATACTTTACAAAATGTTACTACATTCGTACATATACGAAACCTTGTACCATAGGAAAGTGTAGAATTAACCCACTGTTTCGCCTGCTTAAGTATTAAAACGGAAAACAAGTAACATCAGTTTTGTTGTAGTTGTTGCTGCTGCAACTTTATATGTTAAAACATACTTATGTGATAAGCTTACAATAATAAATGCATGGCTGGATGAATGAAGGAATGTATGTATGTAGGAGTGTGGATGTTCATGTTGATGTTGGCTCATTTTTGCATGCTGGCTTACACTCATCCTTGGCATGGTTAAGTAATAAGGCCTGTGGATTTGTTTTAATAAAAAAGCGAGGAGAAAAAGAAAACAAACTTTTTGTCAAAGCCGTAATATGGTGTGTTTTTTTTTTCAAAATAATATTTTTTCGAGGCCTAAACTAGACTTCGATTTCAAAGAATATTTTTAAGGCCAAGAAAGGCGTGGATTTTCAAACGAATATTTTGCCAATACCTCTAATAGGAGTGTATTTTCAAGGAATATTTTGACAAGGCATCAAAAAGGCATCGATTTTCAAACGAATATCTTTTGAAGGCCTCAGAAAGTCGTAGATTTTTAAAAGAATAAATTTAAAAGTTATTATAACAGAGGAACTGATTTTTAAAGAATATTTTTTCAGGGCCTACCATGGCGTGAATTTTTTAAAGAATATTTTCTGAGGGTCTACCATGACTTGGATTTTTTAAAGAATATTCGTTAATAATATTTTTGGGAGTGCTCTGAGTGGGCTGTATTTCTCAAACAACATAGTTGAGAACCTAACGTTTATTTCTAAAAGGTCTAACAACATTTCCAAACGAATATAATTTTTCTTTCATTTCAAATAGGCATGGATTTGTGAAATAATATTTTGCTGAATATTTTTGATGTCCAAAATATGGCTTCGAATTTTTAAGGAATCAAGGAAGCGTGGACATTAAAATAACTTTCTTAGAAGGAAAATAAAAAAATAACTTCCTTAAAAAACATGTTTAATCCTTTTACATACACACATACTTTATTTTAACAATACATTCTTATATACCAATAAAAAATAAATTGCAATGCCAGCAAATACCATCCAGAATCACATTCTCATGTTAAGTAATTTTTGGATTTATTACATAAATATTTAACAACAAAAATGTTTTATGTCTGGCATGTTCTCGAATTCCCTTCATAGCTTTCCACCGTGTGTCCTATACCTCTTCTTCTGTGGTGTCACTACTTGCCCTACTCAGACATGCAGAGCTATCAGGAAGCCTACAAAAATGAAAATGTATTATTCCAAAGAATATTACTTTAAAATGTAAAAACTATGTAGTGTGTATATAGCATGTAGAAAAAATATACGCGAAAAAAAATTGAGGTCAATGTGTGCACAGGTAAAAAGGAGGAGAACAGAAGATCCTTTCAAATATCGAGTTTTTTTTATCAATATTCTTAAAAAAAAAAATCCACGCCTCTATTAGACCCTGAAACAATATTCCTTAAAAAATCAACGCCTCTATTAGACCCTGGAACAATATTCCTTAAAAAATCCACGCCTCTATTAGACCCTGAAACAATATTCGTTAAAAAATCCCCACCTGTATTAGACCTCTTTTAAATTTTTTTTCATCTATTAGACCTTTGAAAAATATTCTTAAACCAGTGAGCGGAGCAGTATAGACGGGCGAGGCCGACCATACGATACCCTACACAACTACCACGGAACTCCAATTTTCTGCGGATGTATATTCCGAGCCTGGGTAATATTTCGTGATATTTGCACCCTCTTGACCGATTAGAGGTAAACAGCACCTATTCTTCACACTGACATATTTTCCGAATATTACGAGTATTCAGTAAAGCTATTGTCCAGATTCCCTTCACCATGGGTTGTGTTGTGATGTTCGGCTTTCATTTGTGGTCTATAGATCGACTCGAAAATAACACAAAAAATTAATTATTCTGTCCATATCATTCCAAAATTATTATCTGATCATCATTGAAAATTATAGGCGTTGTCCTTGACCATAACTGGAACCTCATGGAACATTTCAAAGCGATCAGCGCTATAGTTCCGCTCTCAAGAGTGATAACGGGTTACTAAATAATATACGAATACGGAGATATCTGTAAATATTTAGGTGTAAGGAGCACATACAACAATATAATTGGTCTTAATTTAAAGGTCAACCACTCCTCTTGGATATAATATGAACTTCTCGGGTATATGTCCTTCAGGGGTAAATATATACGCCATAGAATACAAATTTTGTCATTTTTCACACAAAAGTCAGGGTCCATTTGACCCGCTAAATATTGACCGATCTTGCTTATTCTTTGGGCTGATCCCCTTCTCCATGCAAAATTTCACGATGTTCGGGCCATTATTGCGGCCTCTGGAGCGACTAGAAGAACCGACAAAAATTTAGTATTTGGTCGATTTCATCCCCTAAATATTAACCGATCTTTCCCAAAAACAATAGGGGTCTTCGTGGGCCAGAACCCATCCTACATGCAAAATTACGTGAAGATTGGTCCATAACTGTGGTCTGTATCGTGTTTACAAATTATAATGGACAGACGGACGGACGGACGGACGAACACACATGTCTAGATCGTCTCAGCTAGTCGAGATATGAAGGTGGGTCTAGGAGCAATATTTCGCGGCGTTACAAACTTTTGGGGCTGCACAAAGCTATAATACCCTGACCACATAGTTGTGTAGGGTATAAAAATATTCTTTCTTGGAAAATATTCTTAAAAAATCCACACCTTGTTTTAGTTGTTGCTGTCCCACTTTTGTCTATCATTGACCCCATATTCAATACGCATGTACAGTGGTGGTCACAGAATTAAAACATTTACTGTGGTAAACATTTTTTGATCAGCCCTCGATTCGTTTGAAGTATTTTTTAAATTTTTTTTAATTCAGAACACTTCGATATACTGCACTTAAGAGCTTTAGTGTGAAAATGGAATTTATTGCATGCAATTTTTCCATAAATAACGGTTTTTATGAAAATACGTCGACTTTGAAGTGGCCATATAATTAAAACATTGTGTAATTTTTTACTTTACTACATTTTTTGAAAATATTTTTAAAAAAGCTCTTTAATTTAGTTAAATTACGTAAACTAAGCACCGATAAAATCATTTACGATAAAAATTTTTGAAAAAAATTGTAAAAATCTATCAAAATTGCCAGTAATTTGTACAGAACACCTTACATTCAGAAAATAACCCTTATTGTAGAAAATAAAGGTCCGAATGCACCAGAAATTGCTAGAATTAGTAGAAAACAATAAATAATTCTCAAAATAAATAAATATTTGAAATAAAAACTGAAAAAATAGGAATTAACCTAAAAGAACGACTCAATTTCGATAGTCTTTATTGAAGAAGGCCGGAATATTTTTGCAATATGTGAGGAAATATCGATTGATATTGGCATTTATTATACCAAATTGATTGTTCGAGTAGTACAGAATATATTTTATCAAAAAATATATCTGTCACACCAGAACGAACAGAGATCAGAACCTATGTTGACGAGAAAACGTTTCTGGTACACAGCAGAATGTTTGATGGTTAACTCTTGACCCTTAAAATCTATTGAACATGACAATATTTTTCCAAAATAACATTTTTTGAATAGAATAATCTATTTTAGCCCAAAAGAAAGAAAATAATACAATTTGACAAATATTTAAAGTCTTGTGTTGAGCATCAAAAAGGCTGCTGTGTGGCAGAAACTTTTATT
The DNA here is from genome assembly GCF_032173495.1 of Musca vetustissima. Lineage (NCBI taxonomy): Eukaryota > Metazoa > Arthropoda > Insecta > Diptera > Muscidae > Musca > Musca vetustissima. The sequence continues at coordinate 5,846 of NW_026885978.1, forward strand.
CGTCAACATAGGCGTTGATCTCTGTTCTTTCTGTTGTGACTTGTATATTTTTTGATAAAATATATTCTGTACTACTCGAACAATCGATTTGGTATAATAAATGCCAATATCAATCGATATTTCCTCACATACTGCAAAAATATTCCTGCGTTCTTCAATAAAGGCTGTCGAAATTGAATAGTTTCTTAAGGTTAATTCCCATTTTTTCAGTTTTTATTTCAAATATTTATTTATTTCGATAATTATTTATTGTTTTCTACTAATTCTAGCAATTCCTGGTGCATTCGGACCTTTATTTTCTATAATAAAGGTGATTTTCTGAATGTTAGGTGTACTGTACAAATGTTTGGCAATTTTGATAGATTTTACAAATTTTTTCAAAATTTTTTATCAGTAAATGATTTTTTCGGTGCTTAGTTTACATAATTCAACTAAATTAAAGAGTTTTTTTAAAAATATTTTCAAAAAATGCTGTAAAGTAAATTTCACACAATGTTTTAATTATATGGCCACTTCAAAGTCGATGTATTTTCATAAAAACCGTTATTTATGGAAAAATTGCATGCAATAATTTTCAATTTTCACACTAAATCTCTTAAGTACAGTATATCGAAGTGTTCTGAATTAAAAAAATTTAAAAAATACTTCATACGAATCGAGGGCTGATCGAAAAATGTTTACCACAGTAAATGTTTTAATTCTGTGACCACCACTGTATCTGTGTCTTCAGTGGGTATTTCTGATTGTTTGTTGACCATGACACACACCATCAACATATATTTTCCCTTAATACCGTAAACATTGGAAAACTTTGAAAATGCAAGGACACCGGCTTGACACCTTAATTTTCCGTACTAACGAACGCTGGAAGCAACAACGACAAAAGGATACTCCCAAAACAAGCCACCAGGACACACACCAACCATCAACTATTACCGTAAATCGCATGGGGCACATCCACAGTCATACACAGATATACCACTACTACGACCAGATATAAGACCAACATTTAACATTTAGCAAAAATAAAAAAAATCAAACACGAACAAATGAACAACGAAAAGATAAACAATGGTGTCATTTGTTTTTTTTTTTACTCTGGAGAAAAATTAATAAGAACAAATGCAAACTACAACATGTCAAGACAAAAGACCAAGGGACCAGGGCAAACTCCTTCTGACATTATGCATTTAAAAACCAGTAAGGAAATTAGTAAAGTCGGACGGGGCCGACTATATGATACCCTTCACCACTATGGGTATATTAAACAGGACTATTAACATGAAATTGGATGAAATAAAATATGTGATATTTGTCTAAATGTGAATCAACTTAGACCAATCGACTTCAAACAAACATATATGGAAGTTATATTCAAATATGAACCGATTTCAACGAAACTTGTCACAGGTTAGGTTATACTAATTTAAGTTCGTTTTGTTCCTATCAGCCATATATTGGATCCTTCGTGCGTCAATTACTTAAAATCAATCTATAATATAAGGGAACTCTATTTAAATCTGGACCCATTTTCTCTAAACTTGGCAGACATCACCCTAGGCTCAATTCAGTAAGTTATGCCAAATTTCGTGCAAATCGAAGGATTTATAGGGACTTTGGTGCACCATTTACATGAAATCGGACAAAACTATATATGAGAGCTATATCTAAATCTGGGCCGATTTTCACGAAACTTGGCAGACATCATTCTAGGCTCAATTCAGTACGTTATGACAAATTTCGTGCAAATAGAAAAATATATAGGGACTTTGGTGCACCATTTACATGAAATCGGACGAAACTATATTCTAAATTCTTCTAAATCTGGACCGATTGTCACGAATCTTGGCAGACATCATTCTAGGCACAATTCAGTACGCTGTACCAAATTTCGTGCAAATCGACAGATATATAGGGTCTTTACCTTAAATCGGACGAAACTATACATGGGAGCTATATCTAAATCTGGACCGATTTTCTCGAAACTTGGCAGACATCACTCTAGGCTCAAATAGTACGTTATGCCAAATTTCGTGGAAATCGAAAAATATTTATGAACTTTGGTGCACCATTTACCTTAAATCGGACGAAAATATATATGGGAGCTATATCTAAATCTGAACCGATTTTCCCAATTCGTCCTTGTGCCAAATGAATGAGCTGTGCCGAATTTCATCCAATTCGAATAATAAATGCGACCTGTACTTTGTTTACAATTTAACATGGTCAGACGGACATGCGTAAATCGACTTAGATAGTGATTCTATGCATATTCTCAAAAGGAACCATGGGTCTATCTCGATTCCTTTTGCCGTTTGACATGCAACTTTTCATTGATTTCAGAATGGTATGTGTATGGGGTTTTTCAATTGGTTCAAATATTTTCGCCCGATTTCATCTCAATGGTCCTCCAAAGATTTTATGACCGTTCTATCTACCCAAAGTGGTGAAGAGTATCGTATAGTCGGCCCCGTCCGACTTTTGAACTTTCCTTCCCGTTTTTTTTTTTTTTTGGTTTAAAATATTTTGACCCAAGTTGAAATATTTTTAAACCCAAGTTTTGTATTGGTCTTTTAAATAATCCACCTCTTGCAGTGACTCTTTTCGTTGTACAATATTCTGTTATTGTTTTGTTTCTTTTTTTTAATTTTAAGCTGACTTTAACGAATGCCTTTAACAACCAAAAGTTTCAAGAACAGCAGGATTTCCCTTTTTGACTTGTGGACAAAAAGAAGGAAAGCAACAAAAAAAAAAAAAAAATGCAGCAAGGAACTCCAAGTTCATTACAAGTTATTGTTGTTATATGTTATATAAAACAAAACAAAAACAATACAAAGTTTAAATCTATAGAATCCATGTCCACCATTCATATCAATTTTACTCTACATCGGAATGACTACTTTGTCCACTTGCAAATGAATGTCATTGAGAGGGAGCTCTCTCTCTCTCTAGCCTTCCTCAACACCCCAAAAATGGGGTCGGTTATTTATATTTTATGGTTATTTGGTCATCCTTCGAGAACAATTCTTTAAAAAAATACACGCCTTGTATAGACCCATGCAAAAAATATTATTCAAAAAATACACGCCTTGTATAGACCCATGCAAAAAATATTATTCAAAAAATACACGCCTTGTATAGACCCATGCAAAAAATAGTCTTCTAAAAATCCACGCCTTGTATAGACTCATGCAAAAAATATTCTTTAAAAAAATCCACGCCTTGTATAGACCCACTAATTTTTAAACCCTAATTTATAGCAAATTTTCTACTCAGTAGCTAATTTGTGCAAAAGTTCCACTTCAGTTGTTTTTGTTGATGTTGAGAGTTTGATTTTAATAACAGCTATCCGTCGCAGCCTATTTCCTGTCACAGAATATTTTTCATATTCCCACATGTCCATAATGTTTTACATTTGATTTCACGCTGGGAAATATGTTTTTTGCAACAGGAAGAACAACAAAAGTAACAAAGCGGAAATCAATTTTTCTCTTCAACAGTCACACAAAATAAATTAATAATATTTATTTAGAATGAACATAGGTGGATGGCAGACAAACTACAACAATATAACAAATGTACAACAAAGATACAAACACCTCCCAACAGATATATGTGAACATGTGAATGTGCTATTACATACATCATGAATATATTCAGGCAGCCATTCATTTCATCAGTCTAGAAAATAAATATATATTTTTACAAATAGCAATAAACAATATAACAAAGATACACACTGAGGGAAATTTAAATAAGGACAGAAATATAATGAACCAGTAAGGAAAGTAGTAAAGTCGGACTGGGCCGACTATATGTATATATTGGAGCTATATCTAAATATGAACCTATTTTAACGAAACTTAGCACACATCATTCTAGGCTTAATTCAGTACGCTGTGCGAAATTTCGTGCAAATCGAAGGATACATAGGATAGAAGGATACATAGCGAAAGATATTTTGGGACTTTGGGGCACCATTTACATTAAATCGGACGAAAATATATATGGGAGCTATATCTAAATCTGAACCGATTTTTCCCAATTTCATTAGGGTTCGTCCTTAGGCCAAATAAATGAGCTGTACCAAATTTCATCCAATTCGGATCAAAAATTTGACCTGTACTTTGGACGGACGGACATGCATAAATCGACATAGAAAGCGATTCTATGCATATTCTCAAAAGTAACCATGTGTCTATCACGTTTTCTTTTGCCTGTTACAAACATATGCACAAAGACATAATACCCTGTACCACAGTGTGGTGAAAGGTATAAAAACCAGTGCGCGGCGCAGTATAATCGGACGGGACCGACCGTACGATACCCTAAACAACCACCACGAAACTCTAACTTTCTGCGAATGTTTATTCCGAGCCTGGGCAATATTACATATTTGCTCCATCTAGCCCGATTAGAGGTCAACAGCACCTCTTCCTTACATTACATATTTTCCGAATATTACTATTCATATTCAGTACACAACTTCTAATTAATAATCCGGATTCCCTTCACCGTGGTTGGTTGTGATGTTCGGCTTATAATTGTGGCCTATATATCGCCTTGAAAAAAAAACACAACAAAATAAGTTTTCGACCCACTTCATCCCAAAATTTTAATCTGATCATCACCGATAATTATAGGCGTTGTCCTTGACCATTTCTGAAACTTCATGGCAAATTTCATAGCGATCAGCTCTATATTTCCGCCCTCTAATGTGGTCATGGGTTACTAAATTATATCTGAATACGTAACCACCTGTAAGTATTTGAGTTTAACTCCCATATCCGAGTACATTCGACAATATAATTGGTATCAATTCAAAAGTCAACCACTCCTCTTGAATACACTATCAACTTCTCGGGTCTATATCCTTCTGGAGTAAATATCCCCCAAAAACAATAGGGGTCTTTATTGGCCCGAACCCATCCTACATTCAACTGTATCGTGGCCTGTATCGTGTTTCCAAATTATAATGGACAGACGGACGGACACACAGCTAGTCGAGATATGACGATCGATATACTTAAAGGTGGGTCTAGGACCAATATTTTGCGGCGTTACAAACTCTTGGGGCTGCACAAAACTATAATACCCTGACAACATAGTTGTGTAGAGTATAAAAACTGTTCTAATATCGTGGAATTTTTACAGAACATTTTTTTCATTTACAGAATTGGATTTTTCAAAAAATATTTTATCAGGGTCTAATAGAGGCTTGGAGAAAAACCGTGAATCTTGAAAGAGTAGTATTCAAAGTCCAGTTTAATAGTTTGGATTTTTATATCTAGCATTTCGTTACCATAATCGATTTTCGTTATGTGCCTCATATGTACGTGCGTGGGTATGCACTCTGTGTAATTCTATAATTTAGATTGTATGGTCAGTAAAGGAACAAATAAAAATGTTGTTGAATTCCAAGATGACGAATGACAATAATGATAATGTTGATGCATGTACAACACACAACCAAAGCAAATCATCCACATCTATATTCATATATATTCACTGTTGTAAATCATATGGACCTCACTATACCCTATAGCTGAAATGAAGAAGAAAATTTTTCGTTCCACTCCCACAATGAGTAGAAGTACTGGTTGCATTTGTAAGGTGTATATGGTAACCCAATCGGGTACCCTATACACCTTACAATACTTCAAAGTGAAATCACATTAGTCCAACAACAAATGTGCCACAATTCCATCAATGACCAGTGTTGAGTGTCGATATGTGTGTTTGTTTGTTTGTTATCTCGTATATATTTTTCGATCTCTTTTTTATCAATATTTCCGCTTGGCAGAACCCGACCGTTTTTTCTTTACCGAACATATACTAGATGATATATTTGCTGGTTGTGAGTGACGTTTGTTTGCAACCAACTGTGAATGGGTGTTTGAGTGTGAGGTTGGATTACTGAACTTGCTTTTTGTATATGGAGAGATCCTTTCCAGTGTGTGCATGGCTGATTAAAGACACATCATAGATAGTAGTTATACAGTCTGGTCGACCGAACGACCAACAGACATCTAGACCAACAACATCATATCTTCAATTGAAGCATTTAGTCAGTGGAGGGAAACTATGCTGGTACTATTCTGCAAAATTATAATTTACACTCAGAGAAAAAATAATTATTTTTATTTTTTTTTTTAAATACATTTTTAGGTTCTAGCTACAGGCGTGGTGCTTTTAAAATACATTTTCAGGGTTTAGCAACAGGCGTGTTTTTTTTTAAATTCATTTTCAGGGTCTAGTGTTCATTTTGTCCAGTGTTCATTTTGTCCAGTGTTCATTTTTATAAGCTCTGTTTTTTCTGGCCCATTCAGGCCATACATGATGCTTGATATGTTATTTTTCTATGTCCGTTTGTTAGTGTGTTTGGGCAATAATTGTTAGTGTGTTTGGGCAATAATTGCGGCCTCTGGAAAGACCAGAAGATCAGACAAAAAATTAGTTTTTGGTCCATTTCATCCCCTAAATATTAACCGATCTTTACCAAAAACAATAGGGGTCTTCATTGGGCAGAACCCATCCTACATGCAAAATTTCGTGAAGAATGGTCCATAACTGCAGCCTGTATCGTGTTCACAAATTATAATGGACAGACGGACGGACACGCATGTCTAGATCGACTCAGCTAGTCGAAATATAACGATCGGTATACTTAATGGTGGGTCTAGGACCAATATTTCGCGGCGTTACAAACTCTTGGAGCTGCACAAAGCTATAATACCCTGACAACATAGTTGTGTAGGGTATAAAAATCCACGCCTGATTATAGGCCCTGAAAATAAATTTTAAAAAATCCACGCCTGGTTATAGGTCCTGAACATAAATTTATCATTTTTATAGGCCCTGAAATTTTAGTTCACAAAGTCCTCCGCTTGATGTAAACTTTAAAAATTAATTTTAAAAAAATCGACACCTAATGAAATGTACACTTTAAAATATCAACTTGGGTATTGTCTTAGGTGTCTCAGATTCTGGTAACCCCTATCCATTGGTCACCATAGACATTTACTTATCAATAGTTTAATTTTTCGTGGGTATTTTTCCTTAGGTTTTTTGACAATTTCCGGTTTCCCAACGAACATTTTTTATTGCTTTATAATGGAAATTGATGAAAGGGAATGTCCACAAAGCTAACATCAAATGGATTCGAATGGTTGTTCAATGGAGAAATGGACGGAAAAAAGGAATGAGTTAGTGGATAATGACAGATGTAGATTTTATGACTAATGTCTATTAATTTTTTCCTTTTTATAACGAAAAATGATTAATGACGACATGTTGATAAATTTATCATTGTGATTATTCCTTGCAATTTAATCTTTTAATATTGGGAAGGAAAAAACAAAATGGCCGTATAAATAGCTAAACAGATTGTGGAGGCAGATTCCTAGGGTTATGTTAATATAACCCATCATCCACTGACTTCTGATCTTCTATGCCACGAATATCTGCCATGGCTTTCACACGCAAATGTCATACTCTTCCTTTTATCTAAATAACATGGAATTGAACTAATTCAAAATACAGACACCCGCAAACAAATTAATCGTAAACTGAAAAACTGAGAGGGAGAAAGAAAAATAAAATAACAATCCGGGGGAAAACAAATTGTCATTGGGCCATAAAATCTCCTCAGCCCCGAATGAAGTGTTGTTGCGAATTTAACACCACATTATTTGTTTTACTTTAAGGAAATTTCTTATTCAATTTGCTCGAACACACACACACCCATTCTCATGGACATATATTTACAGTCACACACTTTTTCACAAACTACCTCAGAGACAAATCCATGCAGTATTCCATTACACCTGTACGTTATGTACTCGTGTGTGAATTTTCCTTCATATAAAAACTAGCTTCCTGTTCCAGCTGCAATAGCCAAACAACGAGACTCACAACATCACTTCCTATAAGAGGGGTGAGTAAAGAGACATTCAATTTAATTTTCTGTTTGTAAATATGTTCATGTTTGTAAATGTAGTTCTTACGTTTTTTTGTAACATTAGTTTAATATGATATACAAAATAAACGCATATATGTAGAACCAAAAAAAAAAAAAATAAATAAACCAGTGAGCGGAGCAGTATAGTCGGACGGAGCCGACCATACGATACCCTACACAACTACCACGGAACTCTAACTTTCGTGATATTTGCACCCTCTTGCCGGGTAAGAGGTCAACAGCACCTCTTCCTTACACTGCCATATTTTCCATAGATCGACTCGAAAAACACAAAAAATTCATATCTTCATTCATATCCTCTCACCGTAGTTCAGCTGCAGTGCGTTTTATGGTCACGCCTTTCGGGTTTCCTTTCTCCCGGAGTTTCCCTGTAAATACTTGAGTCGTATGTATACACTTACAGGTAAATAAATACGCACACACACAGTCACAGATACGTGATACAGCTTTACAACCAATGTTGGAAGTTGAGTGTCAGCTTCCCTGTCTGAATGAAAGTGCGTGTATGTGAGTGGCTTTGTTATCCTTTCCAATTTCTCATTGGCTTCAGGGACATAAACGGTAATTGTTAGTAATGCCAGTTGTAAAAAATAAAATAAACAGAATTTGTGTATAATTTTACGTTCATATAATATAAACTAAATTATACATTCACTACTACTCTCCGAGACGAGGGTAAGCGTGTGTGGTCCTTTTCTTCCTTGCTAAGATTGGTTTATGCTCTCTCCGTTTTTTTCCTTTTTTAATATAAACTGGATCCATTTAATTTTATTTTTATGTGGCTTTTATAAACTATAATTGAAGGATACGTATAAGATAAAACTTAAAGGAAAAGTACAAATTTAGGAAGGGAAATTTTTATATTTATTTACAGGGCCTTTAATCAGGTGCAGATTTTTTAAAATAAATTTTTCAGGGCCTATAATCAATATTTAGCGGGTCAAATAGACCCTGACTTATGTGTGAAAAATTACGAAATTTGTATTCTATAGCGTATATATTTACCCATGAAGGACAAAGACCCAATAAGGTGATAGTACATTAAGAGGAGTGGTTGACCTTCTAAATGATACCAATAATATTGTCGTACGTACTTGGATGTGGGAGTTACCTTAAATATTTTCATGTGCTTATGTATTCAGATATTATTTCGTAACCCATTACCCCACTAGAGGGATTTTTTGTAGTCGATCTATAGGCCACAATTGAAAGCCGAACAGCGCAACACAACCCAAGAGGAAAGGAATCTGTCCAAGTAATTAGAATATATATTTTCGTCCTATTTAATGTAAATGATGCACCAAAGTCCCTATATATCTTTTGATTTGCACGAAATATGGCACAGCGTACTGAATTGAGCCTAGAATGATGTGTGCTAAATTTCTTGAAAATCGGTTCAGATTTATATATAGCTCCCATATATATTTTCGTCCGATTTAAGGTAAATGGTATACCAAAGTCCCTACATATATTTTGATTTGCACGAAATTTTGCATAGTGTTCTGAATTAGGTCCAGAATGATGTGTGCAAAGTGTCGTGACAATCGGTTCAGATTTAGATATAATGTTTCTTCCAATTTGATGTGAATTGTGCACTAAAGACCCAAAGTTTGTCCGATTGCCATACAATTTTATACAATGAACTGTAGTTATTATAAACTAATCACTGGCAAGCCTCGTTGAAATCGGTTCAGATTTAAATATAGGTGCACCAATCTCCTCATGTTTATCAGATATTTATCGAAATAATCAACGGGTGTCCAATAGATATTTGCTTAAAATTGATGTACATGGTGAAGGGTATCATATAGTCGACCCCGTCCGACTTAACTACTTTCCTTACTGGTTTGAAAATAATTTACTATGAAAATAATACTGCCCACGCACCTACATAATAATCTCGTACCTACATCAACGTAATAATTTATTTTCATTGAGATAATTAGCAGTCCTTTCAATCACAATAATGGCTACTTTCAATGCTTTCATTTTAATACCAAGAGGTATGACCTAAAAACAAAAAATGGTAATTTGTGTAGCCAAATTTCATTAGTATTTGGAATATATCATTAATTTGACATTCATGGTAATTTATTAGCTTGACAGGACATTTTTGTTCAAATTAGGTTTCTCCTCTTTCCCGGGTACGTTATATGGAAGGATGTAATAGGCAAGCCTTGTGCGAAAGGGATGTTCTTCAAAAATATCCTTTAGTGTATATTATTTTCAAAACCATATCTTCAAGTTACCGTATTTTCTCTGAAGTCCATTTCTGAGAATATATTTTTGAGTAAAAATATTTTTCTGAGTACAAATTCATAAACTTCAAATAAGAAAAAATCTGTTGATGGACTCTTGTTAGACATAAAATCATGAACACTTGTTATTCTGTCCTAATCCATTTTTCATGTTCCATTTTTTTCCATTCTCCGCATTTATCCTTCAAGATATTTTCATGATGTTCAACATTTTCCGGATTTGTAAAGTTGTTCTTGTTTTCGCTTCGGTTGGTGTTAATGGAAGGATGGTTGGTTCCGAAAAAAATATGTGTTCACATAATTTCCTTTCCATGTATTCCACTAACTATTGAATTGTTTAGAATGTTTCGAAGAATGATAGAAATGAATAAATGAATGGGTGGATAAAGGCAACGACGAATGATTGTGGGTGACATGATGTAAATAATGAATTATTTGTTGTTGAGCTGTGTCCTGGCCCATGGCAAGGATATTTACTTTCAACATTCATAACTTCGTCGTGTGTCTAAAATTGATTTGTGTATGTGTGTCTTGTGGAGATTTGTTAATAAATTACATTTTTCACTCACAATCAATTAGGACAAATTTAGTTTATTTGTATTTCTTGTTTTCGAAGAAGATTTCCAGTAAACGTTTTTACTGAGCACCGTAAGTTTTCTGAAGAAAATTTTTACGATTTTTAAAAATTTTCTGGTGGTAAAAGATAAATACACAAGGCAAAAGCACAAACTATTGATCAGTATAGTCGGACGGGGCCGACCATATGATACCCTACACAACTTCCACTAAAATCTTACTTTGTGTGGTTCTATATTTTGAGCTTGAGCAATATTTCGTAATATTTGTTGACCCTCTTGACCGACTAGAGGTCAACAAATATTACTAATATTCAGTACCGCCCTTCTAATTACTTGTCCAGATTCCCTTCACCATTGGTTGTGTTGTGATGTTCGGCTTTCAATTGTGGCCTATAGATCGACTCGAAAAAAACACCAAAAATATGTTTTCGGTCCACTTCATCCCTAAATAATTATCTGATCATCACCGAAAATTATAGGCGTTGTCCTTGACCATAACTGGAACCTCATGGAACATTTCAAAGCGATCTGCGCTATATTTCCGCACTCCAGTGTGGTAATGTGTTACTAAATAACATATAGATACGTAAGCACCTATGAATATTTAAGTGTAACTCCCACATTCGAGTACATACGACAATAAAATTGGTATTATTGGATATACTACCAACTTCTCGGGTCTATGTCCATTAAGAGTAAACATATACGCTATAGAATACAAATTTTGCAATTTTTCAGACAAAAGTCAGGGTCCATTTGACCCGTTAAATATTGACCAATCTTTCTCAAAACAGGCATTCTTTGGCCCGATCCCCTTCTCCATGCAAAAATTCGCGCTGTTTGGGCCATAATTGCGGCCTCTGGAGCGACCATAAAAACCGACAAAAATATTGTTTTTGGTCCATTTCATCCCCTAAATATTAGCCGATCTTTACCAAAAACAATGGGGGTCTTCATTGGCCAGAAGTCATCCTACATGAAATTTCGTGAAGATTGGTCCATAACTGTGGCCTGTATCGTGTTTACAATTTATAATGGACAGACGGACGGATGGACACACATGTCTAGATCGACTCAGCTAGTCGAGATATGACGATCGGAATACTTAAAGGTGGGCCTAGGACCAATATTTCTTGGGGCTGCACAAAGCTGTAATACCCTGACAACATAGTTGTGTAGAGTATACATACAAACTTTGCCAGAGCCAGGACTTCATCAGTAATTTCGAAGGCCTAAATAGGGCGTGGCTTTTTAACAGAATAAGGCTTGGGTTTTTTAAAGAATATTTTGAAAGGCCTAAATATGACGTGAATTTATAAAAAACTTCAAAGGCCTAAACAAAGGCATAAAAAATGCGTGGATTTTTTAAAGAATATTTCTCAAAGGCATAAAAAAGGCGTGGATTTTTTAAAGAATATTTCTCAAAGGCATAAAAAAGGCGTGGATTTTTTAAAGAATATTTCTCGAAGGCATAAAACAGGCGTGGATTTTTTAAAGAATATTTCTCAAAGGCATAAAAAAGGCGTGAATTTTTAAAGAATATTTCTCAAAGGCATAAAAAAGGCGTGAATTTTTAAAAAATATTTTTCGAACCGTGATATCACGACGACCAGACACATTTCCTTAAATTACAATTCATACTTTGTTTTCTTCCATGCAAATTTCCCGATAACATCATCACATTATTTTTCTATATATTTTACTGTTGCATTTTAATGCAACATTCTTCACGGAAATTTGCTACGCCCAACCACTGCCACCATTCGTTAATAAAAAACTTACCTTTTTTTGTTATCCACAAAAATTATAGTGGAGCAGAACAAACAACTGCAAAAAACTGAATTGTTCGGTGTGTGTGATTTTTGGGACACGCCTTCCTAATCGCTGTGACAGGTGACGTGATGGTTGTGGTCAAAAAATTGTCATCAATGTTAACGACGACGTTTTTGCAATGCAGGGACAAAAAGCATTAAACCGATTGAAAGAAACGGATGAAATCATATTACTTTTTTCGTGGTTGTAAAACGAGTTAAGAAAGACCCTCAAAAAATCCACATCTTGGGTTGGATCTCAAAAATATTTTATAAAAATTAATATATCTTCTAGACATTAAAAATATACTTTTAAAAATTCACGCTTCTGCTATGCACGAAAAAATATCCTTTCAAAATATTACGCCATGACTAGGTCCTAAAAATATTCTTTAAAATGTCTACTCCATGACTAGGCCCTAAAAAAATTGTCTTTAAAATATCTACGCCCTGGCTAGGTCAAAAAAAATATTCTTTAAAAATCTACGCCCTTTAAAGTACCCCAAATACCCCAAAATATATTATCCTTATTAAAATAACTGTGGAAATTTTCAAGTTAGACTATCATCACCCCATCCCACTAATTCTACTTTCCACCTTCATTAAAATGTATTATTGGGGGATTTTTTCACTTTGCACCTTATTTGTGGCCCCTTGTCTGCCATGAATGCAGCAAATAACAAACACTTTTTTACCAGTCGCCTTTTTCTTCTTCATTTGCCCAACATTTTCCTACCACGTCAAAAAAGTGGTTTCTTTTAATTTAGCTTTAATTTGGTGCTAATTTGTTACCACTGAAGTGCATCATGTTGAAGTTGTTTTCTATTTCAGTTTTTCCTTTAACTTTTGTTAGGTTTTGCTTAGAAGTTTAATCAAAACCATAGTGATAAATTACTAATAAGGTGGGGGTTTTTGTGGACGCGTAAACAATTTAAAACATCCACGACTTGTTTTGATCCTATAAAAATATTCTTTGAAAAAAATCCACGCCTTGTTTGTATCCTATAAAAATTTTCTTTGAAAAAATGGACGCCTTATTTGGATCCCTTAAAAAATGTTTATTAAAAAAGCCATGCCTCGTTTAGATCCCTTTAAAAATATTATTTAAAAATGTTAATTCCTACTCCACCGCTCTACCCGCCTCCTTTCCCCCCAATAGAAAATAATTTTGCGGAAATTTAAAATTTATTTCAACCCGACATACATTGTTGTAAATGTCTATAATGTAAGAAACTGTCAACTGTTATCATTGGAGGCCCATTGTTATTGTTGCCGCTGTGAAAAATGTAATAATAATTTTTCTTTCCTTATATTTGTTGCTTTTGCGGCAAAGATATTTACACCATTAAGGTGGTTGAGAAAGAAGGGGTCCTTCCTTGTTGCCTTTGCTGATTTTTATGTGGTTGACTAAAAATTGACTGCATTGCGGGAAACCTTCACAGCAAAATTGACAACTTTCAGCAATGTTATGTGGTTGGTTGTGTATGAAAATCGACAACAACAAGAAAAACAGTGACGAAGACGATCATTCTCCTTGGGTTCTCGTTACCTGTGTGTGTGGGCGCGATTGGTCCTGTAGGGTTCCTATACAAAACCGGGATTGTTAAGTATTCTTTTTTATTTGAAGGACCGAGGTTTAATTATTTTAAAAGCATTTTTCAGGGACCAAAAAACAGAAGGGACTTTTTACAAAAATATTTTTAAAGATGTCAAACAAGCCAAAGATTTTTAAAAGACTATTTTTATTGAAACCCCCGGAAAGACTTCCATTGTTAAAATATTTTTTTCTATACATAATTTAAAACTATTAAATTATTTTAAGTTTTTTCAGCAATATCCCTATTATCATCAATTGATTTGAGTTTCCTATCTCTGATAGTTAATTAACATATCACGCACTTCTACTTCCGTTGGACATTCAGGGTAATATCCCGCACATTAACACTTTAACCGGTCAATTGTTTGCTCGTTTGTTCGAAAAAATTCATAATTTAATTTTTATTAATCAAGTGCTAGAGTAGCAAGAGTAAACACTTTTTAATAAATTATTTTTCACAGCACCGTATTTACAGCACACGATCTAAAGGAGTTCTTCAAGCTTAACAACATGCCGATTAAACAACAACTAGAAAATTCGCTCTACAAATTACAACAATTCATGTTACTATTATTGGAACAGCAACAACAACAATCGCCAATTATTAATCACAAACGTGATGTGAAGCAAAAACTCTTCACATCAACCTACCATCTATGTATGACATCCGAACCGCACATGTCCATTAACATTGAACAACATTTACATTACGGATGGAATCAAAGAATCAATGCAACGATGCATTTAATTGGTATAGAGGTTGTGTGTGGCCGACTACAAAATTAAGTTGCACACATTACAATTGTGATCATGCATGTGAAATGGGCACACGTTCACGTGGTCAACTGGCGTGAGTAAATGTCGACTGGCCAATGATGGATATTTTGTAAAGTACTTTTCTCAAAAGCAAATAATTATCAATATCATTGAGTAACAACAACATAAATTGTACACATATGCATTATTTACACATTCACATTGGTCATACGGACCGACAATTACTCACACCTGTGACACATGTAGACATTACCCAGTAGTTCGAGTAACTGGTTATGAACTGGTTATTTTACTAATTACCTGTAACTACCACTAGTTACCTCTTCATGCCCTAGACTGGTGAATTTAACATGGGTATGTCATTGGGGAAGTCAATTGTCCCCTGCCTGCATTACCAGTATACATTCATTTCGTGGTTGTATATTTGACTGGTTACTTATGTATAGAAAATTAGATGTATAACAGTTTGAAAAATTACAATTTATTCTCTACAAAAATATCTGTTATAACATAGTATTGTATACATATATATTGTTTGATTCATCTCAAAGTCCCTAGTTCACGATTCTTTTGACGGCCGAGGGCTTTTCAAATATGTTTCCCTGGCTAAGAAGATTTATCTGAAATAGACGATTTAGAAACAGTTGAAGTTAGAAGTCCTACATAAAGCTTTTTTTGTTATAGAAAACTTACCTATAGAAAATCGGCAGTATACTCCTTGAGCATTTAGTGATGCCTTGAGGACCTCTATGGAGCGACACATCTTCGTGTATCGCTATTAAATGTTCAAAGAAGGCATGTCAATACTCCTTTAGGAATATATTTAATTTGAAGATTACATTGGTATAGATTTATCATCTGTATTTTATTTGAATATTGAAATTATATTTTTGCGGAAAACACATTTCTATTCGATTTTTGCTTTTAAAATTCCGAAAATTTCTAAAATGTCTAAACAAAATGACAAAACAATTGTTCTGTTTTGTTTTGTATTCATACTCGATTCATTACCCTTTGCATTACCAGTAACTACTGAATTGGAATGATATACCTAGACAACTTTTTCAATCGACAAATAAATACAACAGTCAATTTTGTGTCCCTTTTTGGGGTATAAAGTAACTAGATCTCCAAGTAACTAGTTATATAACTATATATCAGTAGACAATTGATATTTTTTGAACAACTGGGTTACACGAGAACATGTGAGAGTGTATATTAATCATGGATATCAGGAATGGAAATTTATGCAAAGAATAATAAAAATGATGCACTGTATACTAGGCCATAAAAAATATTTTTAAAAATATTCACTCCAGTATTGACTCCTAAAAAAATATTTAAAAAAATCACACCTGTACTGACCACTGAAAAAAATAATCTTTAAAAATCCCATTCCTCTACTTATTCTTGAAAAAAAAACTATTCTTTAAAAAAACTGCGCCGGTACTGACCCCTAATTTTTTAATGTTCACTCGTTTTGACCCCTGAAAAAAATTCCACAGGTCTACGAACCCAGAACAAATATTCCTTAAGAATTCACTCTTCACGTATTACTGATAAAACAGTTAGTGTTGTGGCCCCTTTAGAAAATATTCTGAAAATTAAATATCGACTTCTTCAACCACTGTTTTTGGTGTTGCACCAGTAGTTAGTAGCAAGTTTTATGCGTGATTTCAGTTGTGGTGTTGATTACAAATAAAAATTAATTTAAGTGAACATCGTTTAAAATTAATGACTTTTCGCGTGTTGAACAAAATATTACGCGGCATCCTACGTGTTATGTTAATTAAATAAATACTGGCGATGTTGTCCGCCGTTAACAAAGGAGTAAGGTTGGCAACTGAATTTATAAATCAAATATACATTTGCATATTGGAAGAGGGTACATGTTGATACAATTTTTTTTTTAATAATCCACACTGGTACTTGAAAAATATGTGTTAATATCTTTTTTTTTTGGTTCTTGAAAAGATATTCAGTTAAACCTCTACGTGTTGATGTGGTATTTGAAAAATATTATTTTAAACATCCACGCCTTGTAGAACCCTTAAAATATTTTAATTTTTTTAATTTTTTTTCTGAATAACAATTTACTAATTTTTATACCCTACACAACTATGTTGTCAGGGTATTATAGCTTTGTGCAGCCCCAAAAGTTTGTAACGCCGCGAAATATTGGTCCTAGACCCACCTTTAAGTATACCGATCGTCATATCTCGAATAGCTGAGTCGATCTAGACATGTGTGTCCGTCCGTCCGTCTGTCCATTATAATTTGTAAACACGATACAGGCCACAGTTATGGACCAATCTTCACGAAATTTTGCATGTAGGATGGGTTCTGGCCAATGAAGACCCCTATTGTTTTTGGGAAAGATCGGTTAATATTTAGGGGATGAAATGGACCAAATACTAAATTTTTGTCGGTTTTTCTGGTCGCTCCACAGGCCGCAATAATGACCCAAACACCTCTTTCTTACTTTTTATCGAATATTCAGTACAGTCCTTCTAATTACTTGTCCAGATTACCTTCACGGTGGGTTGTGTTGTGATTTTCGGATTATACTCTACTCGAAAACACACACAAAATTATGTTTTCCGTCCATTTCATCCCAAAATTTTATCCTGATCATCACCGAAAATTGTAAGCGTTGTTCTTGACTATAACTGGAACTTCATGAAAAATTTCAAAGCCATCAGCGCGATATTTCTCCCTCTAATGTGGTAATGGGTTACTAAATAATATCTGAATACGTAAGCACCTGTAAATATTTGACTGTAACTCCCACATCTGAGTAGATACATCAATATATTTGGTATCAATTTAAAGGCCAACCACTCCTCTTGGATATGCTATCAACTCCTGGGGTCTACATCCTCCAGGAGTAAATATATATGCCATAGAATACAAATTTTGTCATTTTTCACACAAAAGTCAGGGTCCATTTGACCCGCTAAATATTGACCGATCTTTATCAAAACATGCATGCTTATTCTCTGGCCCGATCCCCTTCTCCATGCAAAAATTCGCGATGTTTGGGCCATAATTGCGGCCTTTGGAGCGACCAGAGAAACCGACAAAAATTAATATTTGGGTCAATTTCATCCCCTAAATATTAACCAATCTTTAAAACAATAGGGGTCTTAATTGGCCAGAACCCATCCTACATGCAAAATTTCGTGAAGATTGTGGCCTGTATCGTGTTTACAAATTATAATGGACAGACGGACGGACACACATGTCTAGATCGACTCAGCTAGTCGAGATATGACGATCGGTATACTTAAAGGTGGGTCTAGGGCCAATATTTCGCGGCGTTACAAACATTTGGGGCTGCACAAAGCTATAATACCCTGACAACATAGTTGTGTAGGGTATAATAATGCCTTAATTGTTTTCCCTAGAATTTTCTCTCATTCATAATTAGTTCTTATTAATTTCCTTCGCAAGGTATTATTTACAATTCTAAACAAATGTTTGCATTACACGTTAAGTATTTTTGTTATATTTACCAAGAATATTCCCGGAATTTATCAACAAAAACAAATTCCAACTCAGATTAGAGTTTTCCATGAATATTTCCCATTTAGATTTATCATCTGAAAATCCCGTAGACTATGGGCAATAACCATTCTTTAGTACCGCAGGAACTTGATGTTTCTATAATTAGTGCTAAGCTCAGTACAAAAAAAAACTTCAACAAAAGCAGCAAAAACAAGAACAACAATAGGCAAAAGCTACCTAGCAACCTAATAGTGTTATGAATCTGCGGTGTTGGGATTGTGAATCGGAATGTGCATGTTTGTTTATGTGCGATTATTTTTTGTGAGAAAAACAAACAAATCTGTTGTTTTCAATAACCAAACGTACTCTTGCTCACTCGGGGGTATCTCTAACAAAAGAATGGGCTTTTAGTCACTTTAACAAAAATTTATATAGGAGAGAGTATGTGTGTATGGGTATGTTCGAACAATGGAATGGTTGTTAGTTTGGTTGGTTGTTTTTTTAGACATTGCCTGTACAGCGTTAAAAATACAAGCCTTGTGTTTATGGTTAGAATAAATATTTTTTAAGAATACCACCTTATGTTGCATGATGATGGTTGCAAAAAATTTTTAAAAAATCACGCCTAATGTTCATGGCTTGAAAATTAATTTTAAAAAAATCAAGCTTCTATTTGTTTTGGAAAACATTTTTATTTAACCCATGCCTTGTGTCGATGCTTGACAAAATAGAAATATTATGGCAGTTCGTTCTTTTCCCTTTATAACAATGCACTGGAGTCGACCATTCTATTACGTAATAACAATAAGAACTTTTCAATCATTTTATCTATGGAAAAAGTTTTATTTGCTCACCTATTTTTTGACAACGGTGCTTATTAAAATTCGAAAAAGTTTTACAGAGAGATTTTAAACTTTTTTATTGACTCACAATGAAATTTCTATTGTTTTTGATGTCCCAGCCGAGAAAAAATGACATAAACTGAACTCAAACAAAACTAAGGCAATGGAAAAAATAATTTCTAGTATGTTTATTGGAAGAAGATTATTATTGGAAGAATATTATCATGACGAATATAAATGCAAACATTTTTAAAAGCCCAGACTTGATCTACGCCTTGCATTAGAAAATAAATATAAAAAATATATGCCTTGTATTAGTCCTTCAGTCGGACGGGGCTGACCATATGATACCCTACACAACTTACACGAAAATCTAACTTTCTGTGTCACTACATTCGAGCTATGGTAATATTTCGAGATATTTGCACTCTCTTGAACGACTAGAGGTCAACAAATATTACTAATATTCAGCTCTTCTAAATAATTGTTCATATTTCCTTCAACGTGGGTTGTGTTGTAATGTTTGGCTTTCAATTGTGGCCTATAGATATAGGTCAACCACTCCCCTTGGATATACTATCAACTTCTCGGGTCTATGTCCTTCAGGATTAATTATATATAATTGGTCAATTTCATTCCCTAAATATTAACCGATCTTTACACAAAACAATAGGGATCTTCATTGGGCAGAACCCATCCTCCATACAAAATTTCGTGAAGATTGATCCATATCTGTGTTTACAAATTATAATGGACAGACGGACACACATGTCTAGATCGACTCAGCTAGGTTGGTCTAGGACCAATATTTCGCGGCGTTACAAACTTTTGGGGCTGCACAAAGCTATAATACCCTGACAACATAGTTTTTTAGGGTATACAAATATATCTGGTATTAAAGAATTTGTTCTTGGTAATTGAAAAGAAGAACACACGCCTTATATTGGTCCTAAATATTAAAGAAAACATTTTATACTACTTTGAAAATAAAGTTTTATCAATATTCGAAATGTTGGTATAATCAAAGTTATACAAAAAATTACCCATCAAAAAAAATATATATATATATATCAAAATACCTCCATTATAATTAAATTAAAATCAACAAAATTTCATTGTGTTAAAAAAAAATAAATAAATAAATTGCACACAATTTATTTCAGATTTTTCTCCTGAACCGCATATTGTGATTTCAAATCATTTCGATTACAATTGAATTGATATTAGTGTGGTAGTGGTGATCACAAAGTTCAGTTCAACTCGACCACTAACCAATGGCCAACACTTGTGTCACAACCAATATTATGGCTGCATAACCAAAAGAGTTATGATGGCAACGATAACGTGCACCATCAGGTGTTTAAACGATTTTCATTGACCGCACACACATACATACAGACACAGACGTTGATATGGCAACCAATATGCCAAAATAATGGTTATCATTATTATTTGTGTTGGACATAAAGTGCAATGCAAATAATATAAAAGAGTTCAATAAAATATAGAGATTTAATTCCCAAATTAGGGATCAAATGATTATGTGAGCACACATATATATAAACCCCATAAATGCAAATAAAATGGACATTGAATACAAAATGGACAAGTAATGATAACGATGTGGTCACTTCTACTACCCAGTGGAGCGTATACGCTACAATAATTTAACACGTATACGCCCTCATGACTAACAATACAAAATTAGAAAATCCACTACTTGTGTTGGCCCATAGAAAAATATATTAAAGAAATACACATCTTGTGTGGGTCTGTAAAAATTTGAAAATAGGGAGTGTATTTTGTTTGAGAAAATAATTTAATAAATCCACGCCTTATATAGGACCCTGAAAATTTAATTTTAAAAAATCACGCCTTATAATTTTTAAAAATCCACACCTTGCATTTATGCTTGAAAAATAATTTAAAAAGCCAGGAATTTTCCCGACCTTTCAGAAAGTCTTGTAAGCCATTTATTTATTTACTTATTTTTAAAATTCAACATAGTTATATAACCTCCACTGGCACCTATCAACAACCTATCATTGACATTTATTCACAACTCTCACGACATTATGTGAGATAACGAACCAGCAAATAAACGCATGACCGAACGAATAAATGTTGGAAATCAATGTGATCACAATAGAGTTGAAATCATTGCGGCCGGCGAATGCTAAATTCAGGCGTTTTACCACAAAACCCCAAACAGGTTTTGTGTCTCCCAGCAATTATAATTGTAGGTCAAAGCAAAAGATTTATAATGAGGATACCGACGAAGCTGATAATGGTGACATCAGGTGTTGAAATTGAGTTTTCGTTTTTGGTTTGATGGAATCGCAACTGACATGGTCAGCCATTATCACCGGATCAACTATTGTGTGTAAATACAAACAACAAATACAAGCAGATAAATACAAATGGAAATACATTGTTAAATAAATAACAATAAAATAAAATTGTTAAATAGATTTGCACGTTCGAATTTCTTTTGATAAAAAAATAAATTCAAAGCGGAAATAAATTTAAAATATGGCCACAAATACAAACTCACTTGCAATACATATAAATAAGCAATTGTCAGGCGGATGTTTTTATTATTTGCGGTTTAGTGGACATGGACTAAGTAAAATGTGTAATGTAAAATTCATACGACAAGAAAGCCAAAGAAAACAGTAATCCACGCCTTCAAGCGGGGCCGGATAAAATATTATTTAAATAATCCATGCCTTGTACGGTTGCGTGTTAAAATGTTATTTAAATAATCCACGCCATGTATATGCACAAGAAAAAATATTTTTGTAAAAATTGTCCTCGACAAAATATTCTTTAGGAATCCAAGCCTATATAAGGCCCACGTAAAAATTATATATTTTTTTAATTCTACATTGAAAAAAAAATTTTGTACTGACTATTGAATAAATATTCCTTAAAATTCCTCGCCTTTAATACAAGCCTTGTAGAATTCCTCGAAAAAAATTCACACCTTGTAGAGGTCTTCGAAAAAATATTCTTTAAAAAGTCTAAAACACGGATTCGGGAAAAAGTGAAATACGTTTTACACATCCCAAAAAGGTTTTTATTTTTGTTCTACATGTTTTTCACCTAAGGAAACTGAGGATGCCTGGATGACGGCACATATATATGGCTTCCTTTGTGTGTGTACGCGTTTGTATGTATGTTTTTGTATTCCTGCACACAACAATGCATAGTAATGTTTTCCTCTTAGTAAGTGCAAGTGAATTTAAGCGGAATAGCTAACATGAAGTCGGTTCAAGTCAAATGTACAAATTTGTACAATTTTAAATTGTAATAAAATTTTACAAATATTTTCAAGGCCCAAGGCCAGGGTTGGATTTTTTTGAGATTATTTTTGCGAGAGTTTTTTAAAGATTATTTTTTTAAGAACCAAGGATCATTTAAAGTTTGTGTTTTTTCATGGAAATCTTCACTACAGTATGCATTAAACGTAAATATTTAAAATATAAATCATTTCACATTTTCAGTTTTTAATTAAATTGGAAACATTTTTGTTATTGACTTTATTCTGCATGTGTCAGTTAGTGTCATTTATACTAAAAACTTTGTATAAATGTTTCCTCCGCATCTCCTTGTAGGAACCTCTCCACAACTTCCACCAGCTAGTCAACATTTTCTCTGTAACTGCCATTAACAATCATCTACATTATCAAAGTGTCACTAATGACAATTTAATGACATCATAAACTTAAATGGGTCAAAATGAAGGAACGACAGAAGTAAGAACATCAAGAGGCACATTCATTCATTCTATGCCCGTTAAAACCGGAAGTAAAGGCGGAAAATGTATATGTTCGTAAGGGTAGATATCCTTTTCTGAAAGTGGGAAGAGTGTGGAAATAAGTCACAGAGATGATTTTAAATTAAAAAGTTTTAAATTTGAATATTTGTTTAGTTGTTATTAAACAATGACAGGAAAGCGCATTTTTGTAAAATAAATTTTCAAGCATCGCGTATCAGCACAAGGCTTGTTTTTTTAAAAAAATATGTCTTAGTCCTTGAAAAAATTTATTACATATATTCAACCTTGTTTTTATTTTTAAGAAAATATTCGTTAAAAATCTTTGCACGTTTGGCCCAATTCCACGCCTGTTGTGGTCCTGGAAAAATATATGTATATATATATGTATATAATTGTGGGCGAGAGAAAAATATTCAATGCCTATGCCGTTAAAAAAAAATTTTTTTAATCGACGGTTTTTTAGTTCCTAAGCAAATATCTTTCAATAAATCCGCGTCTTGTCTGAGTCCTTAAAAAATATTTATTTTTGAGAAAATCCACTCCAACCTTTGATTCATGGATAAATATTCTTTAAAAAATCCACGCCATGTTTAAGACCCTGAAAATTGTTTTTATAAAATCCACACCTTCAGTATTCTTTACAAAATCAAAGCTTTACGTTAATACTTAAAAATATTCTCTAGGCATCGATAAATCCTAATTATACCCTACACAACTATGTTGTCAGGGTATTATAGCTTTGTGCAGCCCCAAGAGTTTGTAACGCCGCGAAATATTGGTCCTAGACCCACCTTTATGTATACCGATCGTCATATCTCGACTAGCTGATCTAGATATCTAGATATCGATCTAGATAAGTGTGTCCGTCCGTCTGTCCATTATAATTTGTAAACACGATACAGGCCACAGTTATGGACCAATCTTCACGAAATTTTGCATGTAGGATGGGTTCTGGCCAATGAAGACCCCTATTGTTTTTGGTAAAGATCGGTTAGTATTTATGGGGATGAAATGGACCAAATACTTAATTTTTGTCGGTTTTTCTGGTCGCTCAGAGGCCGCAATTATGGCCCAAACATCTCGAATTTTTACATGGAGAAGGGGATTGGGCCAAAGAATAATCATGCCACTTGTGATAAAGATCGGTCAATATTTAGCGGGTCAAATGGACCCTGACTTTTGTGTGAAAAATTACAAAATTTGTATTCTATAGCGTATATATTTGCCCCTGAAGGACATAGAGCCGAGAAGTTGATAGTATATCCAAGAGAGTGGTTGACCTTTAAATTGATACCAATTATATTGTCGTATGTACTCGGATGTGGGAGCTACACTCAAATATGTACTGGTGCTTACGTATTCAGACATTATTAAGTAAGTAAATTCGGAAAATATGTCAGTGTAAGGCAGAGATGCTATTGATCTCTTATCGGTCAAAAGGGTGCAAATATCACGAAATATTGCCGAGGCTAGAAATACGCATCCGCAGAAAGTAAGAGTTCTGTGGTAGTTGTGTAGGGTATCGTATGGTCGGCACGTCCGACTATACTGCTCCGCTCAATGGTTTAAAAATTTTTTTGTACCTGAAAAAAATATGTTTATTAAATCCGCTCCTGTTTAGTTTCTTGAAAAAAGTCCTTACAAATTTCACCTTATTGGTCCTTGAAAAATGTTTTCAAGAATCTGTTCGGTTTCATTTTTTCTCTTCTGTGAAATGCCTATGCAAAGCCCCATGGAATCAACATTGTGTAATAAAAAAGTATATATCTCATTTATTTTGTGAGTCATCATCCTGCCATTTAAAACATAATTTCATGATGTGGTTATAGAAACATCAGCATAGGCTCGAAACGTGCCTGCATGTTTTACTAGTTTATAATGCCAATTTGTCAACTACTGGCGTGGATAGCCTAACATTGTCAAATGTCATGCTACTAGTCATCCTAGACCGTGGAAGTTTGATGACTGGTTGCTGGTTTCAAAAGTGTTATCAAAGGCCAACATGAGATAGCTAAATATGTGTGTGTGGTTGGTATATATATTTTTTTTATTTTCCAGTCTCGCCACTACTACAGCTTCTAATGGACGACAAGAGATCTAAAAAACAGGCCATTAAAAATCCTTGTAAAACAATATCATCAGCATCATCATCAACATAAAAATTCCTCACTTCCGTTGGATGTTTGTAATGGCTTTAATGCTGACATTACCCTTTTCCCAAACCATTTCAAAGCTGGACATAAACAAAAAAGTAAACCCCCTTTTCAAATAAACATGCGAAAGAGTGGAAGCAAAACAAACAAGAGCATCGGCTCCAACCAAATGTAAGGGGAGATCGAAATAAATAGTTTAATAAAATTATGTTCCGCCATTGCTAAATTAGATAACATTTTAATGGATGTTCAAGCGTATAGAACAGTACTAGCAGTGGGTATGGTTAAGGATATGGGAAAATGAACTACAATAACAAAATGGGCAAAAATAATTATAAAACTCTTACTAATGGCATTTTAACATTTGATGATTATTATAATACTTGATTGTTTTTTAAATGTTTATTATAACCTACACAACTATGTTGTCAGGGTATTATAGCTTTGTGCAGCCCAAAAGTTTGCAACGACGCGAAATATTGGTCCTAGACCCACTTTTAAGTATACCTATCGTCATATCTCTACTAGCTGAGTCGATCAAGACATGTGTGTCCGTCCGTCCGAGCATGAGCATCCAGGTATGGTAAATGTATAATTTTCAATGATCATAATATAATAATAAGTGGAAGTGGACCGAAAACGTTGAAGGGAATCTGGACAAGTAATTAGAAGACCCTTACTGAATATTAGTAATATTTGTTTCAAGGACTGATCAAGGCGTGGTTTTTTTAGTATTTTTTCAAGGACTAATCAAGGAGTGGTTTTTTTAATATTTTTTCAAGGACTAATCAAGGAGTGGTTTTTTTCAAGGACTAAATAAAAAATTAAGGACTGATTCATTCACATGGATTATATAAAAAACCAGGACCAAATAAAAGGATTTTTTAAATCGTATCTTTTTCATTTTATTTTGTTTCTTGAAAAAAATCTTTAAACCATCCAATAATTTAAATTACCCCACTATTTTGTTAACATTTTATTACGTTTACATATTTTATTCCACTAAATAAAAATGTATTTTCGGAAATTAAAAAAAAATCGAAATCATTCATTAAAACTTTTTTTAAATATTTGTCTTTATTCCAAAACATGAAATCATTTCATTTCAATATGGTTACGGGTCTATATTCAAATTCAAAACGTAAAGCTAGTTTGTCCTCTAGCGTACAAACTAGCTTTACGTTTTGAACAAATAAAATTTTCTTCTTTGCAATTTGACACGCAAAAAAAAGTTAATTCTCTTAAATGTCTTTATTCAAATTCTGTGTGTGTGTTTCGATTCCGAACTCTGTGGAGAACAATGGAACATTTTGGATACTTATGTTAGCGGATGGAAGGAAAAAGTTTTTCACACACGCTCACACATACAGCTAAACATTTGGGTGTCAAGTAGTGGGACACAATATTGACTATAAATTTTTTTCCACTGTTTGTAGGTGTAGAAGACGCATGACACCCTCAATTTGCAAGTCTCATGCTATCTCTTTTCCCGATTTTTTGTTTTCTTCTTCTTTGAAAGCAAAGGATTTCAAAGCGTTTTGTCTCCCAATATTTTTTCGTATTTTTACATGATAAATATTAGGCATTGTTAAGTTCCGAGCAGAAGTAGCAACTACATCCGAACATTGGCACAAAAAATATAAAAACTTAAAATAGTTTTGTATTTCTACAAATGAGTCTATTTTCAGATTTCATAGTTCTGATAAACTTTGATAACGTTCATTTTGTTTTTGTTGCAGTCGTACTATTTTGATGCAGGAGTCCATTCTTCGTAACACACTTTGTGTTGCACTGTCTAACTTCGAAAAGTGGTTCGGGGGAATGTGTTGCAATTTGTAAAAATGCTTTCTTTGAACATTGCACAAAAAAAGCAGGGAACAACAGTTGTCTGCAAAGCAGTTGTTAATTGTTGGCACTCAAATTGGACAGAAGACGGACATACGAACGAAAAGGCATGCATAGAGTCACTGGATGGAAAATAAACTTTGTCGTTCACAGTGTTTAGGATTGTAGTTTTCATTTTTAATAAAAAGTTGGAGCAGATAGTTTTATAAAAAAAAAATTTAAAAAACCAGTGAGCGGAGCAGTAAAGTCGGACGGGGCCGACCATACGATACCCTACACAACTACCACGGAACTCAAATCTGCGGATGTTTATTCCGAGCCTGGGCAATATTTCGTGATATTTGCACCCTCTTGCCCGATTAGAGGTAAACAGCACATCTTCCGCACACTGACATATTTTCCGAATATTACGAGTATTCAGTACAGCTATTGTCCAGATTCCCTTCACAGTAAGTTGTGTTGTGATGTTCGGCTTTCGACTCGAAAATAACACAAATAATTAAGTTTTCCGTCCACTTCATTCCAAAATTATTATCTGATCATCACCGAAAATTATAGGCGTTGTCCTTGACCATAACCGGAACCTCATGGAACATTTCAAAGCGATCAGCGCTATAGTTCCGCTCTCTAGAGTGATAATGGGTTACTAAATAATATACGAATACGGAGATACCTGTAAATATTTAGGTGTAACTCCCACATCCGAGCACATACAACAATATAATTGGTATTAATTTAAAGGTCAACCACTCCTCTTGGATATAATATCAACTTCTCGGGTCTATGTCCTTCAGTTTTAAATATATATGCTATAGAATACAAATTTTGTCATTTTTCACACAAAAGTCAGGGTACATTTGACCCGCTAAATATTGACCGATCTCTATAAAAACAGGCATGCTTATTCTTTGGCCCGATCCCCTTCTCCATGGAAAATTTCACGATGTTCGGGCCATTGTTGCGGCCTCTGGAGCGACCAGAAAAACCGACAAAAATTTAGTATTTGGTCCATTTCATCCCCTAAATATTAACCGATCTTTTCCAAAAACAATAGGGGTCTTCATTGGCCAGAACCCAACCTACATGCAAAATTTCGTGAAGATTGGTCCATAACTGCGGACGGACGGACGGACACACATGTCTAGATCGAAAGGTGGGTCTAGGACCAATATTTCGCGGCGTTACAAACTTTTGGGGCTGCACAAAGCTATAATACCCTGACAACATAGTTGTGTAGGGTATAAATAGTATGCGAATATTGGATGCAGTAGCCAGTATCATTAAAGCAATAAGTAGATTATAATTAATAATATTAATAGAGTTTAAAGAATTTCCTTTAAAAATAGTTTTCTCTGCTCTTTTCAAGACTTCTTTAATAATCTAATTAGTATTCAAATGCCAAGCCCTCCATTAACAATCTGAATCTTGTGTGAGTTCATGAAAGAAATTATTTATATAGTAACCAGTCAGCGGAGCATTAGACATAGTCGAATAGAGCTGATGATATGAAACCTTCAACAACATCCAACCGCTTAAAATGGTCAGTGAATCTAAGTCTCAATTATGCAAAAATGTTCGCAGCACTTGCCCTTATTTGTATATCCGACCAGATACAATAAGATAGTTGGGATGAATTTTGAATTCAACATTTTTTCATTCAAATGTTGGTGACCATGTCTTCCTAAAAATCACGTACGCCATTAAATTACAATTTGATCACGTTTTTACACCATTCTCATACTGAAATGTATGTACAACTTAAACTTCATACACAATTTGCAAATTTCGATAGGACGGAGGAGCCACTCGTCTTGGATATAACGTCATATTTTCTAGAATGCAAATTTTGTATTTTTTCAAAAGTCTTGATCCGTTCGACCCGCCAAATTTCCGCCAATTTCGATAATTTTGACAAAAAACCCACGCTTCAGATTATCCCTGAAAAAAATATTTTTTGAAAAATCCAAGCCTTATTTTAACAGTTTATACAAATTCATTCAAACACCACGCTTTAAATCGTACTAGGAAAATATTCTTTAAAAAAATTACGCCTTACTATAACTCTTTTGTGCATTTTTTACACATCAAAACTCTGACTTAAAAATATATTCTTAAAAAATTCTCATCTGATATCAGTATTAAAAAAATATTTTTGAAAAATCCACACATTCTTATAATCCTTGAAAAAGTATTTCTTAAAAATCCACATCCTTGAAAATATTTTTTAAATGAACGCCTTCATTACTTATTTTACTTATTATTTTACAATCAGTTATCGGAATTTGCACTTTACTGATTTTCGTTGAGTTCAAAAATATTTGCAATGGATTCTAAAGGATATGAATGGTGAAACCTCCCTCACATTAATATTCAAGCATTTCTACGAGCTTGTCGCCGTTCTCAAATACCTCCTCTGCCACGCACTTTTAAAAATATTCTTGAAACTTCTTAACCAGCTACTAAAAGAGTAAAAAAATGTGAGAAAATCATTGATCCTATCTGAACACAACTTTCAATTTGTCTAAATGTCAAGTTTTGCATCTCAACAAACGCAGCAGAGGCAGCATCTGCACCAATTCTCATAACTGCTTGCCGCTGCTGTTAAATACGTGCCAACTTTTACAACCTCAAATAAGTCTGAACATTCGGTTCAAAGATTGCTGGTAATGGTCCTCATACTTCATAGAAACTTTATTTTAAGTAGTTTTTTTCTTATTTTCTTAACTTGGAAAAATTTATATGTATAAAGTCTTCGTTTTTTTTTTTTTTTTTGTTCCGCATTTTCTTTTTCTTCTTGTTGGCACTGAACGATTTACGCAATCATAACGTTTATCTTCAATTATGTTCACAATGATTTCCCGGACATTTAATGTACAAGTGTGTGCGGAAAAGATTATGGTTTCAGGATTCTTTTCGTTGTGGCATCTCTTTAGCTGTCAAAACAAATTTAAACGATTTTTATATAGAACTAAATATGAAAAAAATATTTTCAGGGATTTTTGACAAATACTTTCAGTCCTTCAGATACAAAGTGTGGATTTTTTATGAATTTTTTTCTGGAGGCTATAGTGGAATTAATATATTTTAAAGAATATTTTCTGAAGGTAAAACACAAGAATATTTTTTCGATGACCAATAGAGTCGGGGGGTTTTTAAGGAATATTTTCAGGGACCTAGTTTTTTTTAACGAATATTTTTTAATGACATAAACACGCATAGATTTTGGAAAAAAATATTTGTTCATGGTTCTGATTTTTGTAGAGATATTTTTTAACGTACTTTATCTCTCTCTCCGGTATATTAAAAAAATATATGCTTTAAGATTTCATCAACGTGGTGCATTTGTTCTATGGTATTTTAAATGGTCTCACATTACTCCTTCGTGATTAGCATTCTATAGTCTTATCACATTTGTAATCCAAATCGAAATCAACATATTTAACTAATGATTTCAAACTCTTTACCTTAGTTGGTGCAATATACAAAGAAAGAGTACTTATGAAAATTAAATATATTTTGCACTTGATTTATTCATTTTAATTAGAACGAAACTTGTTAGAAGCATCATCATCAGTTGAATATGTAACAGTGGCAGCAATGGTAATGACTTTTACGAAATTAACCCTTAAACCAGCGGGTCCCATTCTGAACACCAAGACTAACAAAATGTTAATATGGTATGCTTTTCCATATTCTCGGAACTCTCTATGATCATATTTCCGATTGAGTTAATGTTTCGTCAAATGACAACCCATCCCACAATATAAGGGTTAAATGTTCCATTTGCGAAGAAAACTTCACAGACACTCTCTACCGTTGTTGTTGTTGCTGCTACCATTGGAACAGAAGACAAAATAACATTTCTTTTGAAATATAAATCTCATTTTTGGTAATTGTTAGCTTACATAGGTAAATGTTGAACAGAAACGATGGTAGCATCTAATTTACGAGACGGAAAGATATCAAATTACTGCCAAATTAAAACTCTTATGGACGGTTTGTCTAATAGGCAACACAAAGTCTCGGTTAACTGTACTCCCAATTCCACAAAATTTGTTTACAATAATCCACCAACAACCAGGAAACTCGTTTATCGTTCCCTTGTTGTTTCAACATATTTATAAAAATAATGCTAAAAGAACTAATAGGATAGCCGATTAGAGGGTAATAACAAATTTCAGATACCATATTCATCTATAATAATTCCTGATGTAGATCCTTACAAATATTCTTGGGAAAAAGTCTTTAAAAATATTCTTTAAACCAGTGAGCGGAGCAGTATAGTCGGACGGGGCCGACCATACGACACCCTACACAACCACCACAGCACTCTATCTTTCTGCGGATTTTTATTTCGAGCCTGGGTAATATTTTCGCGCTATATATCCGCCCTCTAGTGGTTTATTAAATAATATCTGAATACGTAAGCATCTGTAAATATTTACGTGTAACTCCCACATCCGAGTACATACAACAATATAATTGGTATCAATTTAAAGGCCAATCACTCCTCTTAGATATACTATCACCTTCTCGGCTCTATGTCCTTCAGGAGTAAATATATACGCTATAGAATACTAATTTTGTCATTTTTCACACAAAAATCAGGATTTATTTTACCCGCTAAATATTGACCAATTTTTATCAAAGCAGTCATGCTTATTCTTTGGCCCAATACCCTTATCCATGCGAAAATTCGAGATGTTTGGGCCACAATTGTGGCCTGTATCGTGTTTACAAATTATAATAGACAGACGGACTGACATAGTTGTGTAGAGTATACAAATCCAGTCCTTGTGTAGATATTTAAAAATATTCTTTAAAAAAAATACGCCTGATTCAAATCCTTAAATAAGCGCAATATTTAGATCCATGAAAAAATATTCTGTAAAAATCCTCAAAAAATACTTTTAACAATTCTACGATTTGTGTTGATTCATCGAAAATTATTCTTTCATCTTTATATAACTTTTCGGTGATACGACTCAATACAACTTCCATATTCGTTGCAGCTCTTGAAAAATAAATACATCTTTCGCATGATTTATTCAGTTTAATTAGACTTGAGCTTATCAAGGGCATCTTCTTCCATTATCAGCAACCTCAACATCGTTACGCTAATAATATTAGACAATTTGAAAAGTTGAATTAACCCTTAGAAAGGAATGTTTACATTTCTTTTAGATATTAATTATGTCTGCTTAGGAAAAGTTTCATCAACATTTCCGTCATAAACAAAACTTTTTTCGTCTTATTCTGCGTTTGTTTGCCTACGTATATTGAGGAGGATGATAATTACATAAGGGACGGAAATTCGTGTTGATTATTCTTTCATCTGTTATATTTAAGCATCTTATATTAATTTCATTTTTTCAAATAACAAAAAATATTATGGATATATGTATGAAAAATTTATAATCACGTTTAAATACATTATCGATATATTTACTTAAAAATTAGATTTTAATTTTAATTGCGACTTTATGTAAGAATGTTAAAATAAATATTTTTTAGAGCTGTAAAATTGCCATCTGCCATTCGGGAGCGATTTTTATCATTTAAATTACCAATTACATTTCTCAATATATAATCGTAATAAAAAAGTATAATATTTGTGTTTGTTGTTGAAAGTAAAGATACGAGTTATTGCCATTTCAATTTGTTTGTGCCAGGGTATGAAATTGATATCGTTTCCTAAATTGCCGACAATAATTTCATTTGTATGCAAATTTATATTTTTGTACATGAAATTTCTTTAAGAATAATTTGTCGTTGGTTCGACAATGTAATTACAGAACTTTGTATGAAACAATTAGACCGTCAGGTAACATGCAGTCTAATAGCCCAAAGAAATAGAACACCTCACTTAGAATAAGTGTCGCCATAATTTCCATATTCATTTACAAAAACAAACAAAAACCCCCGAAACTGAAAGTGGAAATAAACATCCAATAAGATTTTAAAGATAAACGTGGAAAAATGTCAGTCAGTGTTTCCTGACTTTTGTATGTTATTTGAGTTTGAGGAGTTCTACGGAACCATTACCTAGCGTCAATTCAAAATTGAAATGGAATCGGTAAGTCAGATAGTCGGACGGACAATATCAAAAAAACGATATTTTGATGTGGTTTATTTTTGTCAAAGCAAAGTGTATATATCCTAATTAGCCATAAGGTTTATGGAATAACAATTTGAACATATATAGCCCCTCTGATCCTTGAAAATATAGAGATTTAAAATCATTATCCTTAAAAATATATTTCTCAAAAATCCACTCCTTTAGTTCCATTGGTCCTATAAAGGGATTTTTGAAACATTCACGATTATTGATCTGACAGACTTTAAAAAAATAGTCATTCTCATGGCTTCATTTGTACTTTAGAAAAAAGGCTATGGTAAAGTAAAAATAATATTTGAATGCTCCGATGGCTCCGATGGTCTTTGATTCTGAATAAAATCCACGCCGGATCTGAGGATCCATATTCCGAGCATGGACAATAGTTCTCGATAATTGCAACTTATTAACCTATTAGTGGCAAAGAACAACTCGTTCTTACTCTGGCATATTTTCCGAATCTTATTTTCCCGGGGTGCTTGTTCATATAAATGTTGTTATTTTTGGTTTCTTTGAGTTGCTGAGTTTTAGCCCTATAGGGTGGTAATGGTATTACTAAACAATATTAGGATAGTTATGCCCCAGTAAATATTTACGTATAACTCCCACATCTAAGTACATGCAACAATATAATTGGTATCAATGCCAAGGGCTTTATCCTTCTGGAGTAAATATATATGACATAAAATGCAAAGTCCTGCTCAATTTAACCCGTCCTGCTCAATTTGACAGGAATTGAACAGAATTTTGACAGCAATTAAAGTGTTCAATATGGTCGCACGTTTTTAAAATTTTTCGGTTTAAAATAGTAGGGACATCCATGCGTATGTTTTATGATTAAAAATAATATGTCTTTATCATACGCACCATAGTTCGCGTCGGTTCCATATTCAGAAAATTACACCATGAGTTGGAGTTCAGATTTAATTTGCCATTTTCATTCCGTACAAGCCTTAACTAAATTCTCGATAGGAAAAAATCCCAATATACCTATTTTACTTAGCAGTAAACACGTTTTTAAAAGAATACCATGTGTCTATGAACTTTAAACAGTTTTTACATCCTTCGAATAAAAACAACAATAGTAAATGGAAAACTGTATAAATACAACAAATTAGCAAGGCTTATGTTCTTAGACCAACGTCCCAAAAAAACAAAAAAAAAAAAACGAAACTTCGCCTGCATAAAAAACAACAACGAAAAAATATGTATTGATGCTATCAAAATGAACACAACAGCAGCTTTTCTGACCACCTTTCTTGATAAACATGAACAAGCACACAGAGACGAAGGAGAAGAAGAATGGGAAATTTGTGTTTACTTTTTTTGTTATCAGATCATTTAACATGTGTCTTTTACGGTGCTATGCTGTTAAGATGCACTGGAAGCGAATTAGAAAAATACAAAAAAAACTAAGAACTGCAAAGGTGATTCCTTTAGTTGGCTCTTAATGCTTACTAGGAAAGCTAACGTCCCTAACACACAACAACATTTCATACCATACATATTCAAAAGTAAAACAACAAGAACCATCTTGAAAGAAACGACATAGGTGAGAACGAAAGAATCTAGACTATCGGACTAAACGGAAATTTGGATTTTTAAAGAACATTTTTAACGAGACGCGAATTTTTTTAAAAATGTTTTTCAAAATCTTGTTTTTCACTAATATTTTTCGTGGGTTTTTTTTTTGGGAATTTTTGTAAGACTGATTCTAAAGGTTGGATTTTTTAACTAATATTTTTTCTGAGGGTTGGGTTTTTAAAGAATACTTTTTCTATGTCGTCTGATTTTTAGAATATAAGGACCTATACAAGTCTGGGACATGTTTTGATTTTTTTTTTAACAATAAATAAATGTAAAAAAGTTTTTGCACGGACTGTCATGACTAATTGAAATAAATGATGTATATTAGGTGTAAGTGAGTATCGTATGCAAAAAAATCCCTGAACAATATTGAACTACCGGTATTAAGATATTATTATGAAAAACTATTTATAAGCCTGTTCTATTCTGTACATTTCTATTAGATTCAAAAACACTGCAGCCAATTTCTATGATATTTCTTTATCCACTGATCTATAACCTTCATGAGTTCAACAATGGCGAACAACAAAATTCAACAAAAAACAAAGGCTTTTTTATATTCCAGTTGCTGTGAATAAACTTAAAGCTACTTTCGATCTGCCAACACAAAGAAAAATGTGTTGACTATGCAGGAGGCAGAACTAAGTCGACACCAACATAATGTATTTATCTAATCCTACATCTTGTTGTTGTAGTTTTTGGTGTTGTTTCTATTTTGCATTTGCAATAAATTTTATTACAAGACATGATAAACAGGTCTGTGGGAAAATGAAGGTGATAAAGAGAAATTCAAACATTTTCCTTTTCTCTTCTGTCATGTCAGTAGGTCCCATAGAACTTAAGATAATGGAAGGAGGTTAAAAAAAAACAAAATATGAAGTAAAAAGTGAAAAGAAATAAACAAAGGTGAAATACAGAAGACACTTTATTGTTAAACTGGTTTCATGCTTCTCTAAGGCTGCAAGAATCCCTTTATTCCACATTTCTAAAAATATATTTACATAGACTACTTTCAGTACGCTTGAGAACATATAACAAGAAATGTATATTCACATGGAAATTTAAATGTATGTATGTAGAAAAAAATCAATTATAAACGTGAATTTTTTAAAGGAAGTTCTTTCAAGGAATATTTCAGGTGAAGAATTTTAAAGAGAATTTTTCGAGTACTATTCTAGGCTAGGATTTTTGAAGATTTTTTTACGAGAACCCATATAAGTCGTTGAAGTTTTCAACAATATTATATATATCTGGGGCTTGGATTAACTAAAGAATATTATTTGGGTTTTCTTATTTTTTATCATATAATTGTCACAAAATTTCCATACTTCATGATATTACCTACTGCTTGTGTTTTTCATTTCATCTCACTCCAACAGCGACCTTCCTCAAATTACTTTATGGATGTAAAGAGATTTATATCCTTCCTCTATTACACATTATAACGTTTGCATTGCGTTTAATTTACCTTTGTGGCTCGCCTCTAAGTTTATGGCAGCACATGGAAACGAGGAAAATAATTCAAACGATTTTCCACATTGACGTTTGCTATTAATGAAATTGTAATACTATTATACTGTGCACCCCATCATAAAGGTCTAGGGGAAATAATCATCACACACATAAAGGTGTACGTAAAATTCATATGTTTTCACTGTATTCTCCTTTCTCAAAGATACGCCGCATTTCCACGCATTCGCTTTGCCATCAAAGGAAAAACACCAGAGAAAGTGTTTGGTCGATAAGATATACAGAGGTATACTGTCTTGTTATTTATTTTAGAAATCCATGTTAATGCCCTCGCCTTGTAAATGTTCTACTAACGTTGAAATGAAAATCATTTTTTATAAAGCAGGCAGATGTGGCCTGACACGTGTTTAATATCATGCTGTAATGAAAATCTCATCTGTGTGGTTCTTCCGTTATTTGCATCATATTGTGTTAATGGCAAATCTTGTTACTACACTTCATAGTTTATAAAGAAAGAATTATTGAATTATCTCCGAAAAAATATGTATTTCATATATTGCTCAACTGATTTGGAAACCAGTGAGCGGAGCTGTATAGTCGGACGGACGATTAGAGATCAACAGCTCTTCCTTACACTGAAATATTTTCCGAATGTTTCTAATATTCGGTACATGTCCATACTCCACTCCCGTGAAATTAAGTTTTCGGTCCACTTTATCCCAAAATTATTATCTGATCATCACAGAAAATTATAGGCGTTGGCCTTGACCATAACTGGAACCTCATGGAACATTCCAAAGCAATCAGCGCTATATTTTTGCCCTCTAGTGTAGTAATGGGTTACTAAATAATATCTGAATACGTAAGCACCTGTAAATATTTATGTATAACTCCCGCATCCGAGTACATACGACAATGTAATTGGTATCAATTTAAAGGTCAATCACTCCTCTTGCATATGCCCTTGAGGGGCAAATATATAAGCCATAGAATACAAATTTGGTAATTTTTCACACAAAAGTTTGGGTCCATTTGACCCGCTAAATATTTACCAATCTTTATCAAAGCAGGCATGCTTATTCTGTAGCCCGATCCCTTTCTCCATGTAAAATTTCGCGACGTTCGGGCCATAATTGTGGCCTCTGGAGCGACAAGAAAAAGCGACAAAAATTTAGTATTTGGTCCATTTCATCCGCTAAATATTAACCGATCTTTACCAAAAACAATAGGGGTCTTCATTGGCCAGAACCCATCCTACATGCAAAATTTCGTAAAGATTGGTCAATAACTGTGGTCTGTATCGTGTTTACAAATTATAATGGACAGACGGACGGACGGACGGTCACACATGTCTAGATCGACTCCGCTAGTCAGATATGATCGGTATACTTAAAGGTGGGTCTAGGACCAATATTTCGCGGCGTTACAAACTTTTGGGGCTGCACAAAGATATAATACCCTGACAACATAGTTGTGTAGGGTATAAAAATAGTATTAAAGGACATACTATATTGTCTTTTGTTTAATAATATCAAAAAGTTGCCAGAATTTAAGAAAATATCCACCATGTTTAGGTTCCTAAAAAATATTGTTTAAAATCATCCACTCCTCATATGGTCCCTGACAACATATTCTTCAAATTCACTCCTTGCATTAGTCATTAAAAAACTTTCTTAAAAAATTCATCCCTAACTTGCGATATACGAAAACAAATTGAAATCTTGAGCACGTCTGGATCATTCAATGACATTTAGTTAATTAACGAACACTTACAACTGGACTTTTAAGTCCGATGTAAGAAAGTGGACTTCTCAACAGCCATGACAAAATTCATTCATGGAGATGGAGTAAAGAATGTTACTTTGAATATTTCCATTAAATTGTTTTTTACTAATATAAAAATGTATGTAATTTATGAAATTGTTTCCTAATCGAACGGAAAAATCATTCCTCAAGTGTGGATTAAAAAAGCCAAACTCCCAATTCCATGTCTGACTGTTTTTTGTGGGTCCAATTGACAGAGGAACGTGTAAATTTAATAAGCCCCATTGATATATGGACATGTAGGAACTTCTGGTACATCAACAAATACCAACAACATCTATCAAACTCTTTGCAGGAAAGGCACTGACAGTAAAATCATTTTTTGGTATATTGCCATGACCATTACCTTTAGGCAAGGTAGCCAGTGAGAGTTCTGTTAACTTTTAGTTTTGAAATTTACTTCAAAAGACATGAAGCAACAACCATAATTTGCAATTGTCACATATTGAGAGCTTTTCACTCGTTCGCTTCGACATACAATTGGATGTGGGAACTCTACTACAGGCGCGCCAGATATTATTTATTGTCGTGACCTCGTCATATAGCACACAGATGCCATTTGTTAAATTATAAACTTTTGTTTCGAAAATTCCTGTTTTGGTATTTATATATTTATTATTTTCCTATATCTGATAAAAAATGTATTTAATTACATTGCGATTGTCGGAGGAAATCAATAAACATATTGTAAAATTTGTTATTATTATATTATTTTGTGTCCTTTGTTTACTTATGAAAATTAGTGTCCGTCTGTGTTGCCGACATATATTAAATCTTAACCTATTCGATATGTTGTATAAACTTATCCTACCTTTTATATGCTACTAGCGGGCCCGGCAAACGTTGTCTTGCATAGCATTATTTTTGATGTATACTTTACAAATATAATTCAAGATAGCCCAATATTAAGCTATACTCCACGATTTAAGATAGTGCTCTGAAATTTGCACATACATACATTGCTACTACTCCTACGATATTTGGTATTCAATATTGGCATATGTTTCGGGGTACATGTTCCTATTATTATTTTCAAACAAATTAATCAAGGACATGGATCTTAAAATCAGAATACCCTGAATGGACACGACCTCGATTAAAAATCTCTTCTGATTTTCCATCCTTGCATTAGTCCCAAAATGTACTTGCATTCAATGGACGACCTAAGTCAGGTCGTCTTCTACTCGGCATCTTAAGGTTATTAATTGATGACGTTAAGATGCCAAACAATAGTGTAACTATCACAGCGTCACTACCTCAAAGGATCACAAAAGTAAAGAAAGTTCTCTCACACGTATCGGTAATCGAAATTTAATCCTTTCAGAAACTAAATTTGTGACAAAACTTAAAATTTATCAAACTTAAAAAAATATTCTGACAAAAAAAGCAAATTGAATGTATGAATCTACATTTTATTTAGAAAACATTTGTATGGGAAATATAAAAGCCAGTTTTTAAAGGTTTCGCGGTATTTATTCGACATTTTCTCACCTTTTAAACCTTCCCTGAACCTTCACGAACATTTCAAGACTAAGATCAGATAAATCCGTTCAGCCGTTCCCGAGTTTTAGTGAGACTAACGAACAGCAATTCATTTTTATATATATAGATTTTGGTTAGAGAATTTTTAATAAATAAATTTCCAATAACTAACAATAAAATTTGTGGAATTTTTAAAGAAATTTTTTCAAAGAACTATACAAGGCGTGGGTATTTTAAAAAATACAGGCATTTTAAACACCATCAATAATCATTGAAATTCAATTTCAATAATGCCTTTTTATGGATGGTGGCTTTTGCCAAACAACATATTCGACACACACAGTTGCCCACAAAAATCTAATTTCCTTTTTACAACCAATAAATTTCGCCCAAAAAATCAAATATTTTTGTGGTTAACTAACGCACGCAGAACAGCAACAACAGCAGTGCCTGTGAAAGGAAGCAGAGAAGGCCAAATATGTTATTTTATGAACTCCGCAAAATAAAAATTCAATCTGCTCCAAAAGCAAATAATGTGGACTGGGTGTATCACCAAGTCATAGGATGGGTGTAAGCTATAACTTCTAAGGAGAAATAATAATGGAATTGCTTTTAAATAACAAATTGTTATGCAATATTTTGTAAATTATGTGAGGAATTTGCTCACATAAGTTACTCGATAGAAGCTAACTAGTATTTTAGACAATTAAAGAAAGCATTTGAAAGAATGTCCGCAAATGGCGGGTAGAACCCATTATAGTCACATTTGTTATAACTAATTCTGTTTTGTAAATTCACAAAAATTCAAAACTTGTTTTTGTACCCTATCCGATATATCCATATAATTAAATATAAAAAAATTAAATAAATTATGAAGAATGTAAAATTAACAACAACAATAAAACACTAATTAATAATTGAATATCTATACAATTGGACATCAAAGTTCATAAACAATAAATATATTTTGACATTATTTATGCCTGCCTGAACAAATAAATTTACATGTTTTGTTTATTGTTTGTATGACACACACAACAACACCATATCATTACAACATTGAATATCAACCACATCTGTGAAACCAAAAACAGAACAAAAAACCTTTGACCGACATTACAAATGTTGATCTTGGCGTTTATTTTGACAGAAAACGAAACAAAAACAATATGTGATATATTGCAATATACTGAAATGCACACTTCAAAGCCAAATACCAATAAATAACAGTAATTGTACTCATGCTACAAAACTCAAGACAATAAATTCTTATAAAAAAATTGGTGGACATAAATATTTGTTTCATACAATAAATATATTACAAAAAAGTGAAATCAAATTTGTTCCACGAGATATTTAAAGAAATCGCGACTTCTTTATGTCGGTGAAAAAATACTCTTAAAAAAGTCACGCTGATATTTTGTCGGTGAAAAAAATTTTCTTTACAAAATCCATGCCTTGGTGAAAAATAGTCTTAAAAATCTTTGCCCTTTTTATAAATTATCTTTAACAATATTCCACGCCTTGTATGGATCCCTTAAGGAATATTCTTTAAAAAATTCACGCTTTGTATGGGTCTCTTATCTATCTATTGAAGTCACTCAAAAATATTTCCAAGATTCCAGGACTGATAAAGGCTACAGCTTTGAAAAGACTGCCGAATGAATTAAAGAAGAAACCATGCATATGAAATATACATCCAAATTTCCCTTACATAATAAATAGCTTTCAATAAAGAACAGTAGCTCACAACATAAACCCCCAGCTAACGGGCAATATATTTCTGTTTTGTGGCTTCGTTTGTCAAAAACGATTAAGTTCGTTTATCATTATTGAAAACAAAAAACAAGCGGATGACGAAACAAACAAAAACTGCACATACATACCTAACAGTACAGAATGGATTACAACAACATTTGTTTTTTCAGTACAAAAGTAAAGAATCGAACGACAACATTGGAGCAAATGAAGAAGAACAAGAAGAATGGTGCTCTGCTCTGCATTATTGGTCAAAGTCATAAATATAAAACGTGACTACCCAATGCTTTGTAGTCTTCTAAGAAAATATAATAAAATCCAGTGAGCGGAGCAGTATAGTCGGACGGGGCCGACCATACGATACCCTACACAACTACCACGGAACTCAAATTTTCTGTGGATGTTTATTCCGAGCCTGGGCAATATTTCGTGATATTTGCAACCTCTTGCCCGATTAGAGGTAAACAGCACTTCTTCCTCACACTGGTCTTTGTCCTCTCGGGTCTATGTCCTTCAGGGACAAATATATACGCTATAGAATACAAATTTTGTAATTTTTCACACAAAAGTCAGGGTCAATTTGACCCCCTAAATATTGACCGATCTTTCCCAAAAACAATAAGGGTTTCAGGCGCGATGCACTGTGTGGATTTTATAGGGACCTATAGAGACTTGGATTTCATAAAAGATATATTTCCAGAGAATTAAAAGATGTAAAAATATAATTTAAGGCGCGGATTGTTTAAAGAATATTTCTTTTTAAGACCACTACAAGGTAAACAATTTTCAAGGTCCAAAACAAGGTGTGGACTTTTTAAAGAATTTTTTTTAAGATTAAAAAACTGAAGATTTTTTCAAGGCCCAACGCAATACTTGGATTATTTAAAGAATATGTTTAGGGTCTAATAAAAGGTGTGAATTTGTAAAAAAGATAAGTTCTTCAGAGACCACAAAAATATGTGGAAAATATTGTTTAACAGCAATATTTTCAATCCCTTTTTTCGCAAGGATTTTTAAAAATTATTTAGTATTTTTAGCTAGGATTTTTAAGCAGAACAATTATGCAAAAAAGAAGACAAATGGTCAATATTACACAAGACAGCATACATAGAAGATCATGGAACAACGCAAGTACAGGGTGAATTTTGACAATTTTCTTATAAAATTAAATGCAGTGGTTATATAGGAGATTAGCTTATTAATTGCATTTGGTTGTATTTAGTATGTTTTGTTCATCAGTGCTTTTTATTGATGCTAAGCAGTTTATTTCCTTGCTGTAGTTGAGTTATCCTTAGATGATCTATGTTATTATTATTTATTTTGATATTTGTAAAATTAAATTCTTATATGAATGAATGACTTGATAGGTATCCTTCAATGCAGAACTTCAGAGCTTCTTTGAAGTTTTTACAAGAATGATATGACATAATTAAATTTGCCAACAAATGAATATTTTTGTATTACACATCTAACAATTCATATTTACCTTCAGTCTCATTCGCAAGCAATTTATATTTCTTGATTTTTAATTCAATTCAATGTTTACGAACTTTTTGAAATGATTCATTGCTTATGATCTTGATCACCTCATATATTTCGCATGTTTGTCGATATATCTTTGTCTGTATGTTATATAGGAAACAGTTTCAGATATCTATCAGTCTGTCGGAAAAGTCAACATGAAGAAAATGTTATAGTGGAAATTTTAATTGGATTCTTAGGTAAAGAGTAAAACTGTAATGCAAATGGCATTTGAAGCATTTTTGCAAAACAGATAATTGTAAATGGAGACAAATAGGGTTACACAACCACACACCCACCCAATACTATGAAAATAATTCCCTTTCAAAATATGTTTGTCATTAGTGTAGTTGTTGTTGTTGGTGGTCGTGGTCGTGGTGTTTGTGTGTTTAATTAACGATTCAAATGAAATTTCTCACATATCGTTTTGTCATTTTGGGAATGTCGAAAAGAAAATATTTTGTGTTATGACAATACATTTTTCAATGCAGACCGAATGAGGGATTTGGGGTGAATGCATTGAAAAGAAAATTCATACACTTTTAAACGAGCAGAGCATAAATGTTTGAATAAAACCAGTGAGCGGAGCAGTATAGTCGGACGGGGCCGACCATGCGATACCCTACACAACTACCACGAACTCTAACTTTCTGAGGATGTTTATTCCGAGTCTGAGTAATATTTCGTGATATTTGCCCCCTCTTGTCCGATTAGAGGTTAACAACACCTCTTCCTTACTTTTTTCGAATATTCAGTACAGTCCTTCTAATTACTTGTCCAGATTACCTTCACGGTGGGTTGTGTTGTGATGTTCGGATTATACTCTACTCGAAAACACACAAAAAATTATGTTTTCCGTCCATTTCATCCCAAAATTTTAATCTGATCATCACCGAAAATTGTAGGCGTTGTTCTTGACCATAACTGGAACTTCATGAAAAATTTCAAAGCCATCAGCGCGATATTTCTCCCTCTAATGTGGTAATGGGTTACTAAATAATATCTGAATACGTAAGCACCTGTAAATATTTGACTGTAACTCCCACATCTGAGTAGATACATCACTATATTTGGTATCAATTTAAAGGCCAACCACTCCTCTTGGATATGCTATCAACTCCTGAGGTCTACATCCTCCAGGAGTAAATATATATGCCATAGAAAACAAATTTTGTCATTTTTCACACAAAAGTCAGGGTCCATTTGACCCGCTAAATATTGACCGATCTTTATCAAAACATGCATGCTTATTCTCTGGCCCGATCCCCTTCTCCATGCAAATATTACTAAATAATATCTGAATACGTAAGCACCTGTAAATATTTGACTGTAACTCCCACATCTGAGTAGATACATCACTATATTTGGTATCAATTTAAAGGCCAACCACTTCTCTTGGATATGCTATCAACTCCTGGGGTCTACATCCTCCAGGAGTAAATATATATGCCATAGAATACAAATTTTGTCATTTTTCACACAAAAGTCAGGGTCCATTTGAGCCGCTAAATATTGACCGATCTTTATCAAAACATGCATGCGTATTCTCTGACCCGATCCCCTTCTCCATGCAAAAATTCG
This sequence comes from Musca vetustissima, assembly GCF_032173495.1. Lineage (NCBI taxonomy): Eukaryota > Metazoa > Arthropoda > Insecta > Diptera > Muscidae > Musca > Musca vetustissima. The sequence continues at coordinate 50,314 of NW_026885978.1, forward strand.
CGGTGTTTGGGCCATAATTGCGGCCTCTGGAGCGACCAGAAAAACCGACAAAAATTTAGTATTTGGTCCATTTCATCCCCTAAATATTAACCGATCTTTTCCAAAAACAATAGGGGTCTTCATTGGCCAGAACCCATCCTACATGCAAAATTTCGTGAAGATTTGTCCATAACTGTGGCCTGTATCGTGTTTACAAATTATAATGGACAGACGGACGGACGGACGGACGGACACACATGTCTAGATCGACTCAGCTAGTCGAGATATGTAGTCGGTATACTTAAAGGTGGGTCTAGGACCAATATTTCGCGGCGTTACAAACATTTGGGGCTGCACAAAGCTATAATACCCTGACAGCATAGTTGTGTAGGGTATAATTATTATCTGATCATCACCGAAAATTATAGGCGTTGTCCTTGACCGTAACTGGAACCTTATGGAACATTTCAAAGCGATCAGCCCTATAGTTCCGCGCTCTACAGTGATAATGGGTTACTAAATAACATACGGATACGGAGATACCTGTAAATCTTTATAATTATCTTTATAATTGGTATTAATTGAAAGGTCAACCACTCCTCTTGGATATAATATCAACTTCTCGGGTCTATGTGATTCAGGGGTAAATATATACGCTATATAATACAAATTTTGTCATTTTTCACACAAAAGTCAGGGTCCATTTGACCCGCTAAATATTGACCGATCTTTATCAAAACAGGCATGCTTATTCTTTGGCCCGATCCCCTTCTCCATGCAAAATTTCACGATGTTCGGGCCATTATTGCGGCCTCTGGAGCGACCAGAAAAACCGACAAAAATTTAGTCCATTTCATCCCCTAAATATTAACTGATCTTTCCCAAAAACAATAGGGGTCTTCATTGTCCAGAACCCATCATACATGCAAAATTTCGTGAAGATTGGTCCATAACTGTGGCCTGTATCGTGTTTACAAATTATAATGGACAGATGGACAGACGGACGGACGGAGACACATGTCTAGATCGACTCAGCTAGTCGAGATATGACGATCGGTATACTTAAAGGTGGGTCTAGGACCAATATTTCGCGGCGTTACAAACATTTGGGGCTGCACAAAGCTATAATACCCTGACAACATAGTTGTGTAGGGTATAACAAATATGTTTTTAAAGTCCCAGTGTGGATTATTTAAAACATTTATTGAAGCCACATATACCCACTTCCAATATGCAAATGTATATTTGATTTATAAATTCAGTTGCCAACCTTACTCCTTTGTTAACGGCGGACAACATCGCCAGTATTTATTTAATTAACATAACACGTAGGATGCCGCGGAACATTTTGCGCAACACGCGAAAAGTCATTAATTTTAAACGATGTTCACTTAAATTAATTTTTATTTGTAATCAACGCCACAACTGAAATCACGCATAAAATTTACTACTAACTACTGGTGCAATACCAAAAACAGTGGTTCAATATTTTCTTTTTTTCAGAAATTTTTATACCCTACACAACTATGTTGTCAGGGTATTATAGCTTTGTGCAGCCTCAAAAGTTTGTAACGCCGCGAAATATTGGTCGTAGACCCATCTTTAAGTATACCGATCGTCATATCTCGACTAGCTGAGTTGATCTAGACATGTCGAGTCGATCTAGACATTGTAAACACAATGCAGGCCATAGTTATGGACCAATATTCACGAAATTTTGCATGTAGAAAGGGTTCTGGCCAATGAAGACCCCTATAGTTTTTGGAAAAGATCGGTTAATATTTAGGGGATGAAATGGACCAAAAACTGTATTTTTGTCCGATTTTCTGGGCGCTCCAGAGGCCGCAGTTTTGGCCCAAACACCGCGAATTTTTGCATGGAGAAGGGGATTGGGCCAAAGAATAAGCATGCCTGTTTTGATAAAGATCGGTCAGTATTTAGCGGGTCAAATAGACCCTGACTTTTGTGTGAAAAATTACAAAATTTGTATTCTACGGCGTATAAATTTGCCCCTGAAGGACCTAGACACAAAAAGTTGATAGTATGTTCAAGAGGAGTGGTTGACCTTTAAATTGATGTATGTACTCAGATGTAGGAGCTACACTTAAATATTTACATGTGCTTACGTATTCAGACATTATTTAGTAACCCAAAACCACACTAGAGGGCGGAAATATAGCACTGATCGCTTTGAAAATTTCCATGAGATTCCAGTTATGCTCAAGGACAACGCCTATAACTTTCGGTGATGATCAGATAATAATTTTGAGATGAAGTGGACCGAAAACTTAACATTTTGTGTGTTTTTTTTTTGAGTCTATCTATAGGCCACAATTGAAGGCCCAACATCACAACATAACCCACGGTAAAGAGAATCTGAACAAGCACCGCCCTCGTCTTCTGAATATTAGTAATATTTGTTGACCTTTAGTCACGTTTCAAGAGTGTGCAAATAACGCAAAATTAGATTTTGGTGGAAGTTGTGTAGGGTATTATATGGTCGGCCCCGTCCGACTATACTGCTCCGCTCACTGGTTTTATATTTATTTTCAGAAAATTTCTAAAAGGGCCACAATACTAACTATTTTATCAGTAATCAGTGAAGAGTGGATTCTTAAGGAATATTTTTTCTGGGTTCGGAGACGCGTTTAATTTTTAAACAATATTTTTTCAGGGGACAAAACGACTGAAGATTACAAAAATTAGGGGTCAGTACAGGCGGTGTTGTTTTTTTTTTTTTAAAATAGTTTTTTTCAAGAATGTATAGAGGAATGGGTTTTTTAAAGATAATTTTTTCAGTGGTCAGTACAGGTATGCTTTATTAAACATTTTTTCAAGAGTCAATATTGGAGTGATATTTTTAAGAATATTTTTTATGGCCTAGTACATAGTGCGTCATTTTTACTTTTATTTACATAAATTTCAATTCCTGCTACCCATGATTAATATACACTCTCACGTGCTCTCGTGTAATGTCTACATGTGTGACAAGTGTGAGTAATTGCTCGTCAGTATGACCAATGTGAATGTGTACATAATACATATGTGCAACATTTATGTTGTTGTTACTCAATGGTATTGATAATTATTTGCTTTTGAGAAAAGTGCTTTACAAAATATCCACCATTGGCCAGTCGTCATTCACTCACGCTAGTTAACCACATGAATGTGTGCCCATTTCACATGCATTGTCATCATCATCGCTACAAATGTAATGCGAACAACTTAATTTTGTAGTCGGCCACACACAACCTCTGTTGCATTGATTCTTCGATTCCATCCGGAATGTAAATGTTATTCAATGTTAATGGACATGTGCGGTTCGGATGTCATACATACATGGTGGCTTAAAGGTGAGTGGAATTAATAATTGTCGATTGTTATTGTTGTTGCAGTAATAGTAACATGAATTGCTGTAATTGGTAGTGCGAATGTTGTAGTTTAATCGGCATGTTGTCATTAAAAAAAAAGTATTTTCTAAATGAGAATATCAGTGAAGATATGATGTGTACTCTAGCAACTCTAGCACTTGATTAACAAAATTTTAAATTAAGAACTTTTAGAATAAACGAGCAAACAATTGGCCTTTTGTAGGGTTATTTTTGTAGAATATGATATGAAACTCAAAATATTTACCAAAAATATTTACAACATAAATATCTCTGAAACATCCTGGTCTAAAAAAACGTGGATCTTTTAAATAATTATTTTTTTATTTTAATTATTTTTTATTCTAAATACTTAAAAATAGTTCTTCTCCTCAAAAAATATTTGTTTAAAACTTCACGCCTCCAATAGATCCTAAAAAAATAACTTTTATAAAATCCACGTCTTATTTGTGGCTTAAGAAATATCCTGCTCTGTCAATGTTATCAAATTATTTTTTAATTTTTTTTTTAACTTTCTTCACATCCATAGCTTTTGTTTTTCTTTTGTATTTATCTATTACCACCAGAACATTTTTGAAAAATCGTAAAAAGTTTTCTTGAGAAAAACTTACGGTGCTTAGTAAAACTTTAACGGGAAATCTACGTACTTCGAAAACAAGAAATTAAGTGTATAGTCCCAATTGACTGCTAGTGAAAAATTTAATTTATTAACAAATCTCAACAAAACACACACATACACACGAAATTTCACACACACCATCATGTGTGCACAAATCAATTCCAGACACACCAAAGTTATGAATGTGAAAAATAAACATCCTTGTATGAAGAAATTGCCATGGGCCAGGACTCTGCTCAACAACAAATCATTCATTATTGACATCACGTCACACACAGTCATTCGTTCTTACCTTCATCCATCCATTCATTTATTCATTCATATCATTCTTCGAACCATTCTAAACAATTCAATAGTTAGTCGAATACACTATCGGGAAATGATGTGAACACAAGTTTTTTCGAACATCCAACAATCCATTAACATGAACTGAAGCGACAAGAAGAAAAGCTTTACAAATCCGGAAAATGCTGAACAACATGAAAATATCTTCAAGGATAAAAATCATTGAAAGGAACAAAAAATGAACAGAGTAACAAGTGCTGATGATTTTATGTTTTATAATCGACCAACAACAGTTGTTTTCTTATTCGAAGTTTATGGATTTTACAGAAAAAAAACCTCTCAAGAAAAAATTCTCAGAAAAGGACTTCACAGAAAATAAGGCAACTAGAAGACATGACAGAGAAACTAAAAATAGGATACATTATATTTACAAAGAACCTAGAACGGCCCTTTCGCACAAGGTTAGCCTACTACATCCTTCCATTTAATATAGTGGACAAATTGAAGAACTAATTTCGACAAAAAGTGTCCTGTCAAGGTAACAAATTACCATGAATATCAAATGAATGATACATTTCAAATACAAAAGGAATTTTGGTACACAAATGACCATTGTTTTATTTTTGGACCATACCTTTTGGTATTCAAAGGCAATCATCGAGAGTAGCCATTATTGTGACAGAAAGGACTGCTAATTATCTTAATAAAAATAAAATAATTTATTACATTAATGATGTGTGGTTTGAAAAAGAAAATGTATCTAAATTATTTTGCTAGCCTACCTTACCCTTTCCCTCCATTATGATTGATATTTTTTGCATTGTAAATTTTTTTGTCGTTTGTAACTTTTTCCAATGCCTCTATTTGACATTTTCCGATTTCCTAACACCTTGCGAAGTTTTTTATTGGGCTTTAATGAAAATTGAATGTCTACAAATTCGAACGGTTTGCCAATCGAATGGTGGAACGGGAAGGAAGGAGTTGGTGGCTAGTGCATAAAGTAAGTAATGACCGAAGTATATTTGATGATAGATAGCCATTCATTTTTCTTTTTCACAATGGAAAATGATTGATGACGATATTTTCATAAATTCATCACTGCGATTAGTCTCTATTAAATTTCAGTTAATGCCGAAGAGGGAGTTTAAAATGGAAATATATTTGTTATTTCAGTTTAATGTTTTTCAATGCAAAATAAATGGTCATGTAAATAAGTGAACAGGTTCCTAAGTTGATGTTATTATAACCCATCACCCACTACTACATAACATCGAATAGAACTAATTCCAACCGCAAATAAACGCAAACAAATTAATTGTAATAAAGCAGACAATTGCAGAAAAAAATCAAACAAAATAAAAACACCACAGAGGGAGAGAAAAATAAATAAAACAACAATACTCATTGGACTATAAAAACCACCCATCCCTCAACGGAGCATTGTTGCGAATTTAACACCACATTATTTGAATTACTTTAATGAAATTTATTATTCAATTTACTTTCGCACACATACACTCTCACACGCACTCGCATGTATAGTTACACACTTTTTCACAAACTCGCTCAGAGACAAATTCATGCGGTATTCCATTACACCTGTTCGTTGTGTATTCGTATGTGTGTGTGCATTATGCCTGATATACAAATTACCTTACCATTCCGCCTCCAATGGCCAAGCAGCGATGCGCATCATTCCCCAAAGAGGGGGGCATAAAAATACATTCATTTTCATTTCGTTAAATTCATTTGTAAATGTAATTCCGAGTTTTTTTAACAGTGGTTTTGGATGGTGTATAAAATTAAATTAGAAAAAATAATTTTAAAATTCCCCGCTAAAGGTAGGTATTGAATAATTTATATCAAGTTAAAAAACGTTAAGTTTGACCGGGCTGAACTTTGGATACCCTCCACCATAGGTATACTGACAGATACTTGAAATGAAAATATAGGTAACATACCAAAAAGTGAAACTACACCGATAATTCTGCAAACCGATTTATGTACACCAAATACAAATTTCAGCAATTTTTCCTAAAATCTGAAACCCCCAAAGCATTAACTAATAACTCATGGTAGAGTATTGGTCCCCTTTATCGATATTGTTCCCCCTTATCGATTACATTGTGTAGGACTTAGCAAATATTTAGGGGTTATAATTATATGAGGGCTATGCCTAATTAATGACCGATATATGTCAATTTCGAACCCAATATTTAAGTATGCATCTCAATTCTTTCCTTCAGGAGGTATCATTACATGAAGGAGATGCTTAAATGCCTGTCGATATATTTAATTATCGCCAGGTTCGAGTTTTTTTTTATCACGATATCTTTAGATGGCGGAATGATTACAACAGATTCCTAAATCGTCTTAGAATTCCACAATTTGTAGGACAAAGACTGACTATTCCGAGTAACGGAATAGTCCCATATCCTATGGCATATTATGCCGTAGAATGTGGGATAGTAAAAATTCACGCCTGAAAGTAGACCCTGGAAACATAATTTTAAAGAATCCATGCCTTATAATGGACATTCAAAAAAATTTTTTTTAATCCGTGCCAAAATGTAGGTATTGAAAATTAATTTCAAAAATGCACGCCTAAATGTAGAGGTTGAAAATTAATTTTAAAAATCCCTATTTAGTCCACTGTTCAATTTATGCTTAGACGAGAATGTACATCAAAATACATTTCTAGGAAACCCCATAAAGAAAACTAGAATATAAAAATGTGTTAGCCGTGGTAACAACACCGCAAAATTGTGACGCCAAGGGCAAAGCCAAAGCGTCGTAAGTAAACTCCCATGGCGACAATATTCCTGGAATGCAACATGCAGTTGGCATCATACACTCCGCTCGAACCTTCCAGATATGCTTTAGAGATCTAACACGTCTTGCTCTTGTTGGTCTACTACAACGGATACCTCGAACGTGTGTTTGGTAAGTGGCAGGGACCTGATTGATGCGTGAGAGGTCGGAAAAAGTGAATATGCAGGAATGAAGAAAATACGCAATCTACCTTAAGGATGTAAGTTAATATTCATCTTATAACATCTCAGACCATGCCGAAGAGATAGCGTTGGTTGCTCACACTCCAAAACTACATTGCCATTTTATGTTTGCCTGGCAAGGTGGTTCTTCTATGGATGGTCTTCTTTATTCGTATCCTCTCATCGTAGTTCAGCTGCATTTTGATTTAAGGGCATGGGTTTCAGGTTTATAAATACTTGAGGTATATGCTCAATCAAACAGTCAAAAAAAAAAAAAAAAAAAAAAGACGCGCACACAGACACATACAACTCTACAACCAATGTTGGAAGTTGAGTGTCAGCTTCCCGGCCTGAATGAAAGTGCGTGTGTGAGTGGTTTTGTTATTCTTTCCATTTTCTCATTTGCTTTAAGGGACATAAAAGGGAATTGTAAGTAATGCCAGTTGTAAAAAATAAAATAAACAGAGTTATTTTTAAATTTTACACTCATATAGTATAAATGAAATTATACATTCAAGACTCTCTCCGAGGCGAGGGCAAATGTGTGTGATCCTTTTCTTCGTTGCTGGGATAAGTTTGTGTTCTCTCCGTTTTTAATAAAAACTGGATTCATTTGATGGTATTATCCTGTGGTTTTTATTAACCATAATTGAATGATAAGGATAAGATGGAATTTAAAGGGGAAGTACAAATTTAAGAACAGAGATTTTTTTAATTTTTTCAGGGTCTACATTTTGTCAGGCATTTTTTAAAATTTATTTTCAACACCTACATCCCTGTCTAGATTTTTTAAATTGATTTTACAAGCCTACTTACATTTGTGGATTTTCTTAAATTAATTTAAAGGGGCTATAAGCCGCCGTGTAATTTTTAATTAATTTTCAGGACCTATAACCAGGCGTGGATTTTTAAAATTATTTTTGAGGACCTATAACCTGGCGTGGATTTATTTTAATACAAATATTTAAATGTTCATTCGTTTATATATACCGATCAGATTAATTTATCGAATTACTTCAACTAATCTAAGAAAGCAAAAAGTAATCTTGAAATCCACTTTGTGCCTTTGTATAACACAAATCAACTGATAAGATAATAAATATTTAAACTTATTATTACGAATATTTCTTTATTCTTTGCAACGGTTTCTGATCTAATCTCTTATTCGATATCGGCATGGACATCGACAAATGCCAAGCAATTTCATAGATATTTGTTCAATGCTCTCATGTGTAACCACCATTACCGACATCATTACCATTCATGCCAAACCAAACTCTAGCTCCGATAGAATATTCTCTTTGACGACTCCTCGGTTCGATTCTGTTTGAATGACCATAGAAATGAAACAAAAAATTTGAAAAAAGACATAACTTATTGTCTGTTGATTCTACTATCGTTAGACATGGGAAATCATTGCACATCTTTTACAAATATGAAAACACATACAAACAAACATACAGACATAGAAAAATAACATATCAAGCATCATGTATGACCTGAATGGACCAGAAAAAACAGAGCTTATAAAAATGAACACTGGACAAAATAAATTTTAACCAGTGAGCGGAGTAGTATAGTCGGACGTGGTAGAGGTTGGTCAATATTTCGCGTTATTTTCACCCTTTTGGCCGACTATAGGTCAACAAATATTACTAATATTATTACTTGTCCAGATTCCCTTCACCGTGAGTTTTGTGGTGATGTTCGGCTCTCAATGGTGGACTATCGACACGAAAAAACAAACAAATATGTTTTCGGTCCACTTCATCCAAATATTATTATCTGATCATCATCGAACATTACATGCGTTGTCCTTGACCATAACTGAAACCTCTTGGAAAATGTTAAATCGATCAGCGCTATTTTCTACCCTTCAGTGTGGTAATGTACATACGACAATATATTTTAAAGGTCAACCACTCCTCCTCTTGGATATACTATCAACTTATCGGGTCTATGTCCATCAGGAGTAAATATATACGCTGTAGAATAAAAATGTTGTTATTTTTCACACAAAATTCATTCATATTCTTTGGCCCAAAGCCCTTCTCCGTGTAAAATATAATTGGGGCCACTGGAGCGACTAAACCGACAAAAATTAAGTATTTGGTCCATTTCATTCCCTAAATAGTAGCGGATCATTACCAAAACCAATAGGGGTCTTCTTTGGCAAGAAGCCGTCCTACATTGGGATTGGTGAAAATTGGTCCATAACTGTGGCCTGTATCGTGTTTACAAATTATAATGGACAGACGGACGGACAAACATATCTAGATCGACTCAACTAGTCGAGATATGACGATCGGTATACTAAAAGGTGGGTCTAGGACCAATATTTCGCGGCATTACAAACTCTTGGGACTGCACAAAGCTATAATATCCTGACAACATAGTTGTGTAGGGTATAAAAATTCCTCGCCTAAATATAGACCCAAAAATAAATTAAAAAAAAAAATCACGCCTTAATATAGACGCTAGAAATAAATTTTAAAACATCCACTCCTGTTGCTAGACCCTGAAAATGAATTTAAAACCAGTAAGGAAAGTAGTAAAGTCGGACGGGGCCGACTATATGATACCCTTCACCACTATGGGTATATTAAACAGGACTATTAGCATGAACTTGAATGAAATAAAATATGTGATATTTATCTAAATGTGAATCTACGTAGATCTATCCATAAAGTATGTAAATCGACTTCAAACAAATATAAATAGGTCATCCGTTGGGCTATGTCTGTACTTCTAGAAAACGAAACTACATAATTCTATGCTCAATTTTGTACGTTGTGCAAAATTTGATGTCAAACTGACTAACATGAGGAGTTTGATGCGCAATTTACTTGAAATCGGGCCAAATATTAAGCGATTTCAAACAAACTTGTCACAGGATACGTTATACTAATTTCAGAACGTTTTGTTCCTATTGGTTCCTTGGTGCGTCAAGTACTTAAAATCAATCTAGGCTCAATTCAGTACGTTATGCCAAATTTCGTGCAAATCGAAAGATATATAGGGACTTTGGGGTACCATTTACATGAAATCGGACGAAACTATATATGGGAGCTATATCTAAATCTGGACCGATTTTCACAAAACTTTACATACATCATTCTAGACTTAAGTGATTAGGCTGTACCAAATTTCGTGCAAATCGAAAGATATATAGGGACTTTGGGGCACCATTTACATGAAATCGGACGAAACTATATATGGGAGCTATATCTAAATCTGGACCGATTTTCTCTAAACTTGGCAGAAATCACTCTAGGCTTAATTCAGTACGTTATGCCAAATTTCGTGCAAATTAAAAGATATATAGGGACTTTGGGGCACCATTTACATGAAATCGGACGAACCTATATATGGGAGCTATATCTAAATCTGGACCGATTTTCCCGAAACTTGGCAGACATCACTCTAGGCTTAATTCAGCACGTGCAAATCAAAAGATATATAGGGACTTTGGGGCACCATTTACCTGAAATCGGACGAAACTATATATGGGAGCTATATCTAAATCTGGACCGATTTTCACGAAACTTGGCAGACATCATTATAGAGAAAGATATATAGGGACCGTTTACATAAAATCGGTTAAATATATATATGGGAGCTATATCTAAATCTGAACCGATTTTTCCCAATTTCAATAGGGTTCGTCCTTGGGCCGAATAAGTGACCTGTGCCAAATTTCATCCAATTCGGATCATAAATGCGACCTGTACTTTGTTTACAATTTAACATCGACAGACAGACGGACGGACGGACGGACGGACATGCATAAATCGACTTAGAAAGTGATTCTATGCATATTCTCAAAAGGAACCATGGGTCTATCTCGATTATTTTTACCTGTTACAAACATATGCACAAAGACATAATACCCTGTACCACAGTGTGGTGAGGGGTATAAATATGCACAAAGACATAATACCCTGTACCACTGTGTGGTGAAGGGTATAAACACCACGACTGTTGCTAACCACAAAAAAATTATTTAAAAAAAAAAAATAAAATAATAATATTAAATAAATAATTAAAAAATATATATTTTTTCTCTAAATGTAAATTATAATTTTGCAGAATAGTACCCGCATAGTTTCCCTTCAATTGAAGATATGATGTTGTTGGTCTAGACGTCTGTTGGTCGTTCGGTCGTCCAGACTGTATAACCACTATCTATCGCTATGATGTGTCTTTAATCAGCCATGCACACACTCGAAAGGATCTCTCCATATTGATAAAAAAAAGAGATTGAAAGATATATACGGGATAACACACATATACACATAAAGATACTCAACACTGGTCATTGATGGAAATGTGACACATTTGTACATACTGATTTTTTGTAAATCATACAACTTACATATATGCGGTCATTGGTGTATGTGGGTGAGTTGAAGTAAAGTGATTTCACTTTGAAATACCCTACAACAGAAAAGTAGGAATATTACAAATGTTCACATGTCAAGCTCCCTATACACCTATCAAATGCCTCTACTCAATGTAGGAATGAAACGAAACTTTTTCTTCTTCTTTCCGGCTATAGAATATTGTTTGAGGTTCATAGGACCTACAACATTGAATATATGAATATGTGCATATAAATATGTATGCTTTGGTCCTGTGTTGTACATGCATCAACATTATCATTATTGTCGTTCGTCATCAGGGAATTCAACAACATATTTATTTGCTCCATTTTTGTCCATACAATCTAAAGCTCATATAGAATTACTGGTACACCTAATCTGAAATACTGCCTGAATACATTCATATGTACGTACTAGCACATTCATGAGTTGGTGTGTGTGTGTGTACTTTTGTTGTAATATTGTTATAGTTTGTCTATGTTCATTTTAAATAAATATTATTAATTTATTTTGTGTGACTGTTGAAGAGAAAAATTGATTTCCGCTTTGTTACTTTTGTTGTTGTCCCTGTTGTAAAAAACACATTTCCCAGCGTGAAATCAAATGTAAAACATTATGGACTTGTGGGAATATAAGCAATAATATTCTGTGACAGGAAATATACTGTGACAGATAACTGTTATTTAAATCAAACATTCAACAACAAGAACAACTGAAGTGGATTTTTTTCATAAATTAACTACTGAGTAAAAAATTTCCTATAAATTGGGATTTGATTATGTTTAGATGGTAATTAGTAAAATAATTAGTTTAGATTGGATAATATTTAAAAAAAAAACATGAATTTTTTAAAGATTATTTTTTCATAGGTCTATACAAAGCTTGGATTTTGTAAAGAATATTTTTCAGGGATCAAACAAGTCGTGGATTTTTTAAAGAATATTTTTTATGGGTCTATACAAGGCATTCAAATTCCGGTCGACAATTGAACAAATCATGTGATTATTTTGCTTAATTTATGTTGTTTCAAGGTCTTAAAAAATTTGATTAACGTTCTTGTTGTGGCTTTTACGAAAAAGGGAAGAACAAGTTTTAAAGGAGGATTTGTAGTGACATTTCACAATTTATTTTTTTGTTCATGTTGTTGTTCTTGGTTTGGCTTTAGATGTCCTTGTGTAAATATCATGCTGCTGTTATTGTTTTATTTATGTTTATCATTAACAATTGTTCTCGAAGGATGGCCAAATAACCATAAAATATAAATTAGGACGGCTAGAGAGAGAGAGAGAGAGAGTGAGTGAGCAATGACATTCATTTGCAAGTATACAAAGTGGTTATGCCGATGCGGAGTTAAATGGACATGAATGGTGGACATGGATTCTGTGGATTTAAAGTTTGAATTGTTTTTGTTTTGTTTTTAAATATTTACAGGTATCTCCGTATTTGTATGTTATTTAGTAACCCATTATCACTCTAGAGAGCCGAACATAGCGCAGATCGCTTTGAAATGTTCCATGAGGTTCCAGTTATGGTCAAGCACAACGCCTATAAATTTCGGTGATGATCAGATAATAATTTTTCGGATGAAATGGACCAAAAAACCTAATTTTTTGTGTTATTTTCGAATCTATAGACCACAATTGAAAGCCGAACATCACAACACAACCCACGTGAAGGGAATCTGGACAATAGCTGTACTGAATACTCGTAATATTCGGAAAATATGACAGTGTGAGGATGTGGAACTGTTTACCTCTAATCGGGCAAGAGGGTGGAAATATCACGAAATATTGCCCAGGCTTGGAAAAAACATCCGAAGAAAATTTGAGTTCCGTGGTAGTTGTGTAGGGTATCGTATGGTCGGCCCCGTCCGACTATACCGCTCCGCTCACTGGTTTTATTTATGTTTATCATTAACAATTGTTCTCGAAGGATGGCCAAATAACCATAAAATATAAATTACCGACCCCATTTTGGGGGTGTTGTGGACGGCTAGAGAGAGACAAAGGGAGAATGAGTGAGCAACGACATTCATTTGCAAGTGGACAAAGTGGTCGTTCCGATGTGGAGTAAAATGGGTATGAATGGTAGACATGGATTCTGTGGATTTAAAGTTTGTACTGTTTTTGTTTTGTTTTAAATATAACAACAATAACGTGTAAGGAATTTGGAGTTCCTTGCTGCATTTTTTGGTTACTTTCCTTCTTGTTTTCCACAAGTCAAAAAGGGAAATCCTGCTGTTCTTGAAACTTTTGGTTGTTAAAGAAATGCGTTAAAGTCAGCGTAAAATTTCAAACAAGGAAACACATAGGTCACTGCTAACCAATGGGACAGTGTTTGGATTTTTAAAAGAATATATTTTTAATAATGGCAGATTGAATTTCCCTTTTGCCTTCAGATTTGTTGTTTGCAATTGTTGTTATTATTTTTTTTCCAGAATAAAGAACAAAAACCACCATTGTTTATCATTTATTTGTCCTCGTGTGTGTCATTGTAAACAATGAAGACAAAGTCCTCTGCAATAGGTGGAGGTATATTGTTGTTTAATATATATTTTTGAGGGGTTACCAGAGACGTGTGTTTTTTAAAGAATATATTTCTTATAGAGGCCTGAATTTTTTAACGAATATATTTCCAACGTCTAATATTTTGGATTTTTTGTAAGGATATTTTTTCAAGGGCTAATATAGGCGACAATTTTTTTTTAAATATTTTTCAAAGGCTAATAGGTGCGTTGATTTTTTTAACGATATTCTGCCAAGGTCTAGTAGAAGAGTGTATTTTTAAAGGAATATCTCACCTAGGTCATATAGAGACGTGGATTTTTTTATGGATTAGAGTCGAGGATTATTTCAAGGATATTCTTCCAAGGTCTAATAGAGGCGAGGATTTTTTTAAATAATATTTTCCAAAGTCTTGTAGAGGCGTGGATTTTTAAAGAGTATTTTTCCAAGGTCTTATAGAGGCTAGATTTTTTAAGAAATATTTTACCAAGATCTTATAGAGGTGTGGTTTTTTCCAAGGTCTAATAGAGTCGAGGATTATTTCAAGGTCTAATAGAGGTGAGGATTTTTTAAAGAATATTTTTTTAAGGTCTACTAGAAGCGTGGATTTTTTTGAAGAATATTTCCAAGGTTTAATAGAGGAGTGGATTTTTAAGGAAGGGTTATGGTGGATTTTTTAAGGATATTCTTCTAAGACCAAATAGAGGCAAGGATTTTTTAAAGAATATTTTTCAATGGCTAATAAACTCGCAGATTTTAAGGAGGCATGGAATTTTAAGGGGTATTTTCGCAGGGTCTATTAGAGGCGTGGATTTTTAAGGAATATTTTTGCAAGGTCTAATAGAGGCATGCGTTTTTCAAAGAAAATATAATTTCACAAATCCAAGCCTATTTGAAATGTTGTTAGGCCTTTTAGAAATAAACGTTAGGTCCTCAACAATGTTGTTTGAGAAATACAGCCCACTCATAGCCCTCCCAAAAATATTCTCAACGAATATTCTTTAAAAAATCTAAGCCATGGTAGACCCCCAGAAAATATTCGTTAAGAAATTCACGCCATGGTAGGCCCTGAAAAAATATTCTTTAAAAAAACAGTGTCTCTGATTTTAATACCTCTTAAATTTATTCTTTTAAAAATTTACACCTTTCTGAGGCCTTCAAAAGATATTCGTTTGAAAATCGATGCCTTTTTGAGACCTATTCGTTTGAAAATCCACGCCTTTCTGGGCCTTAAGAATATTCTTTGAAATCCACATCTATTTTAGGCCTCGAAAAAACATTATTATTTTGAAAAAAACCACACCATATTAAGGCCATGAAAAAAGTCTTTAAAAAATCAACGTTTTTTTTACGTTTTAAATATATTCAACTTTTTTAAGCCCTGTGTTTATCCACGGTCGCCAATAAGATCTCCTGAGAGATTGCTTATTTTGCATACATACTTGTACTGTGAATTCAATTGTCTTGCCTTGATACAAATTATCGCCCGTTTTTCGTTGTCTCCTCATACAAATCCCCTAATGATTTGAATACAAAACCTCCTTATCCTCATAAGGTAAACCTTATGTGTTACCAAATATACACACATACATGTTTTTAACAATACCCTAATCCAAATGAAAGTTCTTAAGACCACGCAGAGATTTGTATGAAAATAATATTTTTAAAAAAATAAGAGGATCCCCTCGAATTCTATACAAGCCCATGTCTTACAAAAATGTTGTTCATTTTGTATGTCCCTTTTTTGTTGTTGCCTTGTTGGAATTGCCTTTCATCAGTTTGAATATTCTGTTTTCTTTTTCTGTTCTGTTTTCATTATTTATTAAAACAAATTCATAGGACTTAGGCCAGCATGCAAAAATGAGCCCACATCAACATCGACGTTCACATTCCCACATGTATACATTCATTCATCTAGCAATGCATTCAGTATGGTAAGCATATCTCTTAAGTATCTTGTGACATATAAAGTTGCTGCAGCAGCAGCAACAACAAAAACAAAACTGATGTTACTTGTTTTTCATTATGCACTCGTTTTAATATTTAAGCATAGAAACTGTGGGAACACACTTGCCCAAAAAATCCACGTCTTGTTTAGACCCTTAAAAATATCCCTTACGAAGCCAACGCTTTGGTTAGTCCCACAATAAAATATTCCTTAAAAATCCACGGCTTGGTTACTCCCTCAATAAAATATTCCTTAAAAATCCACGCCTTGTGTTAGACCCTCATATATGTTGCTTAAAAATCCTCGCCTTGTACAGACCCATGAAAAAATATTCTTTAAAAAATTCACATCTTATTTAGATCCCCTAAAAATATTCCTTAAAAATCCACCCATTGGTCAGACCCTCCAAAAATATTTTAAAAAAATCCTTGTCTTGTTTAGACCCTCAAAATATATCCCTTAAAAAGTCCATGGTTGGTTAAAAAATCAACGTCTTTGGTAACTTCTTAAAAATATTATTTAAAGAAACCAATCCTCTGATAGACCCTCAAAAATATTCTTAAAAACCCTAGCCTCCGATAGGCCCTCAAAATTATCAAAAGATATTCTACATCTTGTTTAGGCCCTCACAAAATGTTCGATTCGAATCCCAATGCTTCCAAATTTTTATTGATCAATACCCACCACTGTACAACAATGCACTGCCATCAAACCAAAATGGCATGTCAAACTAATAAACGATTCGAATGCCAATGCATTCAAATTCAGCTCTGCTGTCATTCCTGCGTTTACACATTATAATGGACAGACGGACTAGATCGACTCAGCTAGTAGAGAAGTGGGTCTATGGCCAACATTTCGCGGCGTTACAAACTCTTGGGGCTGCACAAAGCTATAATACCCTGACAACATAGTTGTGTAGGTTATAAATATGCATTGAAGAAAAACAACTTAAAAAACCCCAATTTGTTGATAGTTTAGAAAATATTATCCACTCTTATAGGTCTTTTTTTTATATTTCAGCCGCTTACATATCGAATGCCAAACCAACATAACCCACATTTGTGAGCGGAACAATGACAGCCAGTCCGTCCATTGAAATGGACGGATGTAGCAAATGTTGAGATGCTGTATCTGTTGCTGCAGCTCCAGCTACAGATGAGGATATGCATAAATGTTTATGTTTGGTAAGCTGCTCAGTCTTTCCCTCTCTAACACCCCAGACTGACAGGGTTTACTTACATTCACTTCATGTGATGTTAACTGAAAATGACTACAAGCAATTTTACAGTTACAGGAAAAGGGATATCTGCAGTTGTTTTTTTTTTTGTATGTATGTGTGACAACTGAATGGTTGACTGAATGACTAGTAAAAGCTTTGTATGAAAAAACACAGAACAGAAATCCTGCACTTACACACAAGCACACATACACACTTGTGTATATACACACTTGTGTATACAATTGTAAATGGACATACATGTTGGAGGACATTTGTATTTTTTTAGGAGGACATTAAATATTCAATTTAATATGATAATAACATTTGTTTTTGAGAGAAATAAGATTGGGGGCTTTACGCAATCCTATCTCAAGGCCTCAAATCAGGCGTGGATTTATTAAAGAAGATTTTTTCAGGGCCTCAAATCAGGCGTGGATTTATTAAAAAAGATTTTTTCAGGGTCTCAAAGTAGGCGTGGATTTATTAAAGAATATTTTTTCAAGGCCTCAAATCAGGCGTGGATTTATTAAAGAATATTTTTTCAAGGCCTCAAATCAGGCGTGAATTTATTAAAGAATATTTTTTCAAGGCCTCAAATCAGGCGTGGATTTATTAAAGAATATTTTTCAAGGGCCAACTGAGGCGTGGATTTATTAAGGAATATTTTTTCAAGGCCTCAAATCAGGCGTGGATTTATTAAAGAATATTTTTTCAAGGCCTCAAATCAGGCGTGGATTTATTAAAGAATATTTTTTCAAGGCCTCAAATCAGGCGTGGATTTATTAAAGAATATTTTTTCAAGGCCTCAAATCAGGCGTGGATTTATTAAAGAATATTTTTTCAAGGCCTCAAATCAGGCGTGGATTTATTAAAGAATATTTTTTCAAGGCCTCAAATCAGGCGTGGATTTATTAAAGAATATTTTTTCAAGGCCTCAAATCAGGCGTGGATTTATTAAAGAATATTTTTTCAAGGCCTCAAATCAGGCGTGGATTTATTAAAGAATATTTTTTCAAGGCCTCAAATCAGGCGTGGATTTATTAAAGAATATTTTTTCAAGGCCTCAAATCAGGCGTGGATTTATTAAAGAATATTTTTTCAAGGCCTCAAATCAGGCGTGGATTTATTAAAGAATGTAAAGGGAGGAGAGTCCGTGCCTCCAGGGACCAGCTATATAGTTGCCTTTCCAAATAATAAGACACAAAAATCTCCGCTTTACTTTAAGTCTTTTATTTATAATTTTAAAATAAAAGATACAATGATTGCAACAGTCAGAACACTTGGTACATTCAATTATTTTCTTATGGGCACTACCGACACTGTGAACGTATCTAGCAATCCCCTATAAGAACTTCCTTGAATTTTATAATTTTCAGAGTACCGCACTGACAACCAGAACGTATCTAATGCTAAGTACTTCTTACCTCAACCAAGTGATCTGCAATAATGAATATATTCTTATCGAGCGCACGCCTTTTATAGGCAGAAAGCTCTACATAATTTGTACTGAGCTTTATCAATGAGTAAAAGCTGTTTCTCATCAACGTGCGCACACTCAACCAACTCATAAACAAAACAAAGAATGCCAAATAGTTTGGAATGCACAAACCGTTGCACATATCATGAGTGTTAACTAGAATCACAAAACAACAACAAACATGAGAGTGAGTGTAATGCCTCGTTGATGGGTAACGGCTTGTACAAGAATGTACTCATTGGATATTGATAGAAAACAAAATAAACTATGCTGTTGCTGAGCGTAACATAAAACGAATGAACAAAGTACAAGGGTTGCTTTTGTGTGTGTTGTTATTACATTAAGGTAGAACGCATTGAAATATAAATTAATGGAATAGTTAACATACATGTAGTAATAAAATATAGAAAGCTACTAATAGTAAAGAAATAATATAGTAATGTAATAGTAATGTAATAATAATATAATGTTATAATGATAATGTAAGTCCATATGCTACAAACTCCCCCTTTGGAGTGCGACATCGCCCCGATGGCACGACAACAAGTTAAGATTTCTTCGGTCTTCCTCTCTTCTTCATGGGATGAAGGGGTTCTGACTGCACATTATTAGCTCTTCGATAAGGAGTTATGGCTGATGAATGGTAGGTTCCCAACGGCATAGAGTAGGATTTGTTGGCGATGCGACTTCATATGCTGTGGATCCGACCTTCTTGGTGATAATGTAAGGTCCATCTCTTTTGGGTACAAATTTTGAAGTTAGGCCCTTTGAAGCGTTAGATAAAACGTGTGTATTAACCAATACCAATGCTCCAACATCAAGATTTAACTGCGGTCTATGGCTCAAATCGTACGCTTTCTTATTGGAATCTTGTTGACGATATTCAGCTTCTTTTGCGTCTTTGAAAATATTAGCCATATCTCGAAGGTATGGTGTAATTTGGGTTATAAATGTTTCATTTTCTACGATTGTACGAAGATCACGGTCGACATCATCCACTGTCCGTAATTCTCGACCGAATGTGAGATAAGCAGATGTGAAACCAGTAGTTTGACAT